>NW_007250405.1:153987-168144 GCF_000164805.1 Carlito syrichta
GGCCACTGCACTCCAGTCTGGATGACAGAGTGAGACTCCAACTCAAAAAAAATAAAAAAATAAAAAATAAAACAGCTCAGACACAGTGTGGTTATTTCGTATAGGGCCAAATAGCCTTATGTAATATATCTTTGTGACAATGAGAACACTGCTACACAGGAATAATATTTTTAAAATGTGGTCAAGTGTGGTGACTCATACCTGCAGTTCCAATGCTTTGGGAATTGGAGGAGGGAGGACCAAAAGTTCAAGACCAGCCTGAGGAACATAGCAAGGCCCTGGCTCTATTAAAAAAAAATTAGCTGTGCGTGGCAGTGTGCTTATAGTCCCAGCTACTCAGGAGGTTGAGGCAGGAGGATCGCTTGAGCCCGGGAGTTCAAAGTTGCAGCTATGATTGTGTCACTGCACTCCAGCCTGGGCAACAAGGTGAGACCATGTTTCAAAAAACAAAAAGTTTTAAATAGCTTGTATGGCAGCCAGCACTTTGGGAGGCAGAGGCAAGAGGAATGTCTGAGCCCAGAGATTCGAGACCAGTGTAGACAACTTTGCAAGACCACATCTCTACAATAAATTTAAAAAATTAGACAGGTGTGGTGGTGTGTACCCGTGGTTAAGGATCACCTGAGCCCAGTAGGTCGAGGCTGCAATGACCATGTGAATGGTGCGGTTGTTTTTTTTATTTCAGTTACCTATATAACAGGTATGTTTAGTAGCAAGTGAAACAATTTAACAGCAAGTTCAAAGTAGACTGACTCAAAAAAAAAAAGAAAAAGAAAAAAGATAATAGCAAAAAATGTGGGCTTTGATTTGATGTCAAGATATCTCCTAGGTTTTATGAAATCATGCAGCATATATTTTGAACCTGTAGGTCACCTTCCTGGGCTTTATATTAAGGAAGAAATTGAACACGTACATAAAGATGTATAAGAAGCTAGGCACCATGACTTATATTTGTAATTCCAGTGCTTTGGGAACCTGAAGAAGGTGGGTCACTTGAGATCAGGAATTCAAAACCAGTCTGGGCAACATAGCAAGACCCACAAAATTTTTTTCCTGTATGTAGTGGTGTGTGCATATAGTGAGTCCCAGGACTTAGGATGCTAAGACGGGAGGTTTCCTTGATTCTAGGAGTTCAAGGCTGCAGTGAGCTATCTATGATTGTGCCAGCCTGGGCAGCAAAACAAGACTCTATCTTTAAAAAAAAAAGAAGCCGGGCTCGGTGGCTCAGCCTGTAATCCCGCGCCTTTGGGAGGCTGAGGTGAGTGGATTGCCTGAGTCCACGGGTTCGAGACCCGCCTGGGCAGTGAGATCTTATCTCTACAATAAATAAAAAACTCAGCTGGACGTGGTAGCGCATGCCTGTAATTCCGGCTACTCGGAAGGCTGAGGCGGAAGGATCGCCGGAGCCCAGCAGGTCGAAGCTGCGGTTGCTGGGAGCGGCCATTGCACTCCAGTCTGGGTGACAGAGTGAGACTCCAACTCAAAAAGAAAAAAAAGAAAGATGAAAGAAAAATAAAAAAAGTTGTATGAGAGATGTTCATTGGTGCTGTTCATAATCATGAAAATGTTATAAGTGGCCGAACTTAGTGGCTCATGCTGTAAGTCCAGCTCTTTGGGAGGCCAAGGAGGGAGTGTTTCTTGAAGTGAGGAATTCGAGGTTCGAGACTGACCTGGGCAGCACAATTCTACATTTATGCCTGATTGTATAGCATTAAATTAGTAATCAGGGCCATGCCTATGAGCAGCTACTTTATTTATTTATTTATATTATTTTTTTTATTATAAAGATATGGAGTACAATTCAGGGTTAGGTATATAAAAGTTGATTATGCAGGTACCTTTGTTGATGAGGTATGTCCCTCCCTCCCCAGCAGTTTCCCTCAGCTACCAATCCCATACCCCCTCCCCTGACAGTTTCCCACTACTGCCAATCCCTTTCTTATAGTATTATAATTGTTCAAGGCCCGCTTATGAGTGAGAACATATGGTACTCTGTTCTTTGTTTCTGTGATAGATCACTGAGTATGATCAACTCCAAAGCCACCCAAGTTGCTGCGAAATCCATATGTTTGTCCTTCTTTATGGCTGCATAATATTCCATTGTGTATATGTACCACATTGTTTTTAATCCAGTCCAACTTCGATGGGCAACAAGGTTGGTTCCATGTTTTTGCTATTGTGAATAGAGCTGCAACAAACATACGTGTGCAGGTATCTTTTTTGTAGAATGATTTGAGTTCCTCTGGGTATATTCCCAATAGGGGAATTGTTAGGTCATATGGAAGGTCAATTTCTAGTTCTTTCAGAAATCACCACATTGTCTTCCAAATAGGTTGCACTAGTTTGCATTCCCACCAGCAGTGTAGAAGTGTTCCTTTTTCTCCACATCCTCGCCAGCATCTGTTGTTGTTTGTTTTATTAATGATGGTCATTCTTACTGGGGTTAGGTGGTATCTCAATGTGGTTTTGATTTGCATTTCTCTAATAATGAGTGAGGTTGAGTACTTTTTTCATGTGCCTGTTGGCTGCCTGTATATCTTCTTCTGAGAAGTGTCTATTCATGTCTTTTGTCCACTTTTTAAATGGGGCTCTTTGTTTTTTTCCTTTTGGGGCATTTGAGTTTCTTGTAGATCTTAGATGTTAGGCTTTTGTCAGATATATACAGTTGGCAAATATTTTTTCCCATTCTGTGTGCTGTCCCCTCTCTCTTGATGGTTTCTTTTGCTTTGCAGAAGCTCGTTAGTTTGATGAGGTCCCACTTGTCTATCTTATTTCTTAAGATATTGACCTTTAGGGTTCTGAATAGATATTGGTTGCCAGTTCCAATTTCCATAAGGATGTCTCCTGCATTTTCTAAGATTCTTATAGTTTGAGGTTTTATGTTTAGGTCTTTGATCCATTTAGAGTTAATTTTTGTGTATGGTGATAGGTAGAGGTCCTGTTTCAATCTTCTGCATGTGGTCAGCCAGTTTTCCCAGCACCATTTACTGAATAGGTTCTCCTCTCCCCAGTAGTTGTTGTTGGAGGCTTTGTCAAAGATGAATTGGTTGAGGAATTGAGGCTTTGCTTTCAGAATCGCTATCCTGGTCTATGTGTCTGTTCTTGTACCAATACCAGGCTGTTTTGATTGCTACAGCCTTATAGTAAAGTTTGAAATCTAGAAGTGTGATACCTCCTGCTTTGTTTCTTTTGCTAAGGATTCCTTTGGCTATTCGTGGTCATTTATGTTTCCATATGAATTTCTGTATTGTCATTTCCGGGTCTGAGAAGAATGGTGTTGGTAACTTAATGGGTATTGCATTGAATCTGTAGATTGCCTTTGGTAGGATGGACGTTTCTTCCTATCCATGAGCATGGAATATTTTTCCATTTGTTTGTGTCTTCTTGACTTTCTTTGAGAAGTGTTTTGTAGTTCTCATTGTAAAGGTCTTTCACTTCACTGGTAGGAAGATGCTGAGGTATTTCATTTTTTTTGTGGCTATTGTGATTTGGAATGTGCTTTTTATTTGGGTCTCTGCCTGCTTGTTGGTGTATAGGAATGCAACTGTCTTTTTCACGTTTATTTTGTACCCTGAGACTTTGCCAAAGTCCTTTATCAGTACAGCAGGTTTTTGACAGATTCTCTTGGATTTTCAAGGTTTAGAATCGTATCGTCAGCAAAGAGGGAAAACTTGACTTCCTCTTTTCCTATTTTGATATCCCTGAATTCCTTCTCTTATCTAATTGCCCTGGCTAGGAATTCCAACACAATGTTGAACAAGAGGGGTGAGAGTGGGCAGCTTTGTCTTGTTCTAGTTTTCAGGGGAAATGTTTCCAGTTTCTGTCCATTTAGTAGTATGATAGTGGTGGGTTTATTGTAGATGGCACTTACTATTTTGAGGTATGTTCCTTCTATACCTAGGTGCTTGAGGGTTTTTATCAAGAAGAGATGCTGGATTTTTTCAAAAGCTTTTCCTGCATCTAATGAGATAATCTTGTGGTTCTTGTTTTTACATCTGTTGATGTATTTAATGACATTTATGGTTTTGTGAATGTTGAATCAGCCCTGCATCCTGGGAATGAAGCTTACTTGGTCATGGTAGATGATTTTTGAGATGTGTTTTTGGATCCAGTTTGCTAGAATCTTGTTGAGGATTTTTGCATCTATGTTCATAAGGAAAATTGATCTGTAGTTCTCTTTGTTTGTTGGATTTTACCTGGTGTGATGTTAGCTTCATAAAATGATTTGGGGAGAATTCCATCTTTCTCAATTGCCTGGAATACTTTCAGTAGGATTGGTATCAGCTCCTCCTTGTACGTTTTGTAGAAGTCTGCTGGAAAACCATCCAGTCCAGGGCTTTTTTTGGTAGGTAGTTTTCTTATGTCAGAGTCAATTTCCTGTGTTGTTATTGGTCTATTTGGTGTCTCAATGTCTTCTTGTTTCAACCTGGGGAGGTCGTATGATGTCAGAATGTCCACCATTTCATTTAGGTTATCAAGTTTGTTTCCATATAGGTGTGCATAGTAATCTCTGATAATCTTTTGTATTTCTTTGGGGTCAGTTGTGATTTGATTTTTTTTATTTCTGATTGTGTTTATTTGGGCCTTTTCTCTCTTTTTCTTGGTCATTCTGGCTGGGGCCCATCAGTCTTATTAATTCTTTAAAAAAAAACTGTTTTTTGTTTTGTTGATGTTTTCTATGATGTTTTTGTTTTCTATGTCCCATATTTGGGCTCTCAGTTTTGTGATTTGGATTCTTCTGCTAAAGTTGGGGTTTTGGTGGTCTTCTCTTTCCAGCTTCCTTAGGTGATTTGTTAGGCTTTCTACTTGTGATCTTATCGTTTTCTTGATGTGTGCTCATAGAGATATAAATTCCCCTCTTAGAACTGTTTTCATGGCATCCCAGAGGTTTTGGTAAGATGTTTCTTCATTTTCATTTGTTTCCAGGAATCTTTTAATATCTGCTTTGAGTTCAGTGGTGACCCAGTAGTTTTTCAGTCTCATGCTGTTTAGTGTCCTTGTTTTTGTGGGCTTTGGGAAAATGTTGTTGGTGTTGATATTTATTTTTATTCCACTGTGGTCTGAGAATGTGCATGGCAAGATTTCAATCTTATGGAATTTGTTTATGGTTGATTTATGGCCAAGGATGTGATCATTCTTGGAGTATGTTCCATGTTGTGATGAGTAGAATGTATATTCTGTGGTTGTTGGGTGGAATAATCTGTAGGTATCTATTAAGTCCATTTGGTCAAGTGCCAAGTTTAGGTTCTGGATCTTCTTGTTGATTTTTTTGCCTTGATGATCTATCTAGGGCTGTCAGTGGGGTATTCAAGTCCCCTGCTCAAATAGTGTTAGAGTCCATGTCTTTTTTTAGTTTATTTAGTAGTTGCTTTTAAATGCTGGTGCTCCTGTGTTGGGTGCATATATGTTTAGGATGGATATTTCTTGTTGATGGATTGAACCTTTTATCATTATGTAGTGTCCTTTCGCATCTCTTTAAATTTTTGATAGCTTAAAGGTTGTTTTGTCTGATATTAAGACTGCAACTCCTGCCCTCTTTTGTTGTCCATTTGCCTGGAAACTTGTTTTCCATCCTTTAAATTTGAGTCTGTGTGCCTCTTTTATAGTGAGAGGAGTCTCCTGGATGCAGCAAATAATTGGATCATGGTTTCTTATCCAGTTTGCCCTTCTGTGTCTTTTCAGTGGTACATTTAGTCCATTCACATTCAGGCTGATTATTGAAATGTGATTGTTCATTGCTTTCATGAGGTTCTTATAAAGTTTTTTCTTTGCTTGCTTTCTTTTGGCTTTGGGTTTAATGTATATGTGTGGTTTCAAGTTTCTTGTTGTGCTGTATTCTCTGTTGAGTCTGTGCTCTGCAGTTCTCTTGGGAAGTGTGTGGTCATTCATTTTTTTTTATTTCTTCTGTGCTTAATACCTTTTTCAGTGTGTCCTGTAGAGTTGGTCAGGAAGCTGCATAATCAATCTCTTAGAGATTGGATTTCTGGGAAGGATTTTAATTCTCTATCACTGATGAAGTTGAGCTTTGCTGAATAGGACATTCTGGATTGAAATTGTTTATCTTTGAGGACTTTGAATATAGGGCTCCAGTCCCTTCTTGCTTGTAATATTCCTGCTGATAGGTCTGCTGCTATTCTGATTGGTTTTCCCCAGTAGGTAGTCTGACCTTTCTCTCTTTCTGCCTTTAGGATTTTTCCTTTTGTGCCTACTTTATGTAGGGGGTTGGTCTAGGAGTTGTGTCTAGGGGTTGGTCTTCTCTTCGATGTCTTGTGGGGGTTCTCTGTATCTCTTATGCTTGACTGGTCACATCTCTGGTGAGGTCTGGAAATGTTTTCTTGGATTACCTCCTGGAATACTTGCTCCAAGTTGTTTTCCATTTCCCTTTCTTCTTCTGGGATACTAATCAGGCATAGGTTCGGCCTCTTGATATAATTGCACATCTCTTGTAGGCTTTGTTCTTTCTTTCTTAGTCTTCTTTCTACGTTTTTTACAGATCGGGTTAATTCCATGTTCTGGTCTTCAAGTTCTGAGATTCCTTCTTCAGCTAGATTAATTCAGCTTTCCATGCCTGTCATCTTGTTATTTATTTCCTGGGTGAAATTTTTTATTGCCAAAATCTCTGTTACAAGTTCTTTCAGTGTTGTATCTTGTCTTTCTTGAGTCATATTCACTCTTTCCATCCATTCCCTAATCCCTGTTGTATTCTGGGGCCAGTTTTTGGTGACTTCCATTGTTTGGGCACCAAGGTCTGATTTTTCAGAAATTTTGCCTTTGGTACACTTGAAATTGCCTGAGGTCTTCCTTTGGATTTTCCTAATTTGTGATAGATCTCTTGTTTTTATCTTTAGTTCTATTATTCAGTGTCAGTGGGAGAAGCTTTCCCTTTTGATGTTTGCTCAGTCCTCTATTCTTCTCTGATTCGGGCTCTGGATTTGTTCTGTTTTGAAATAGGATGGTGGACGGGAAGCTTTGCTGTCTCTTGTAGTTTTTGAAATTTGAATAAAGTAGGGAATGGGGCGCACTGATCTCTTTGTAGTTCTTCATAGTCCTTTTCTGACCATACCCTTTGTCCCACTTGTCCCAACACTGGATCAGAGTAGGGAGTAGGGCACCTGGAACTCAGCACTTGTCAAATCCCTCTGAAGTTTGTACTTTCAAGATATTCCCTTGGGCCATGATCAATCCCTGAGTAGTTGATCCACCACTCACAGTGATCAGGTCTGTTACTCCATGGTGAGCAAGTTGGAGTGCTTTCTTGCTCCACCTTCAAGATAGTGGTGGGGTGCCTCTCTTGTCCTCTTCCTTGGGAACTTTCCTCTGGACTCCCCCCACCTGCCCTGCCAGGTGCTGAAGTGGTAAGGCAAAGCCAGGAGCCGGCAGTCTCTCTCCTGCTTCAATGGTGAGGGAGAGCCTGCCTGGGTCAATAGTTTTCTCTCTCCACTGCCCCCGCTTTTTCAAAGGAAAACTTCTGTCCATTAAAAAAAAAAGCTTTTGTGACCTGGGAAGAGCCAGGGATGACATACAGAAGCTGCAGCACCAGCTGTTGGAACAGGGGCCTGGTCACCCACTCACGAGCCCTACTTAGACAGTCTCTCCCAGCATTTTCTTCCCAGGGAGGGTTTGTTGATCTTAAAAAAAAAAAAAGAAAAAAAAGAAAAAGAAAATGGTGCTCAGCTTCTGTATCCCAACAATCACTAGGGTCCAAGCCTAGCTGCTGTGGCACCAGTCGCTGCACCAGGAGAGCCCTGGCTGCTAGCTCCCAAGCCCTCATTCAGTCAGCCACTTACACACCCACTCGCTCACCAGCACTTACACAAAATTTTCCATACACTCACTCACTCACATGGGAACTCACATAGTCCGACTGGCTCGGCCGCCATTTTCTTGGAGCAGCTACTTTAAATCAAGTTCATTTACATAAACATGGAATCTTGAAATACAGTCAAAAAACAAGTAAGAACCAAAACAATTCAAGGGCCAAATTTAGTAATTGTGCACATTCATATAATGCCACATAAAGTCAACTTACATATGAACAAAAACATATTTATGGAAATACCCTATTAACTTTTTTTTTTGAGCTGGAGTCTCACTCTGTCGCCCAGGCTGGAGTGCAGTGGCACACTCATGGCCACTGCAGCCTTGACCTGCTGGGTTCAGGCGATCCTTCTGCCTCAGCCTTCCAAGTAGCTGGAACTACAGGCATGTGCCACTACACCCAGCTACTTTTTAAAAAAATTTATTGTAGAGATGAGGTCTTTCCAGGTTCCCCAGGCTGGTCTCAAACCCATGGGCTCAGGCAATCCTCTCACCTCAGCCTCCCAAAGTGCTGGGATTATAAGTATGAGCCACCATGCCTGGCCTCCATTGACTTTTAAAAGAGGTATAATTTTACATGTAATATGTAGAAAACCATTTTACACATACCATTTTAGTGTATTTTTATTTTATTTTTGTTTTATTTTATTTTTGAGTTGGAGTCTCACTCTGTCGCCCAGGCTGGAGTGCAGTGGCATGCTCACGGCCACTGCAGCCTTGACCTGCTGGGCTCAGGTGCTCCTTCCGCCTCAGCCTTCCAAGTAGCTGGAACTACAGGCACATGCCACCATGCCTGCCTAATTTTTTGATTTATTGTAGAGATGAGATCTTGCCTGTATTTTTATTTTGGACACAAGGTCTTACTCTGTCACCCAGGCTGGAGGGCAGTGGTCTGATCATAGCTCACTGCAGCCTCAAGCTTCAGAGTTCAAGGGATCCTCCTGCCTCAGTCTTCTTAATAGCCCTGAGTGCAGGCATGCGCCACCACATTTGGCTAATTTTTTTGAGTGGAGACAGCGTCTCACTATGTTGCTCAGGCTGGTCTTCAAGCAATCCTCCATCTTGTCCTCCCAAAACACTGGGATTACAAGAGTGAGCCACGGCACCCAGACCAGTTTTAGTTTTGAGAAATGTATACTCATATAAATGTCACCCTAAGCAAGATATAAATATTTCTATCTTTCTAAATCATATTTTGAATTTAGAATTGACCTAGAATTTCACCATATGGTTATAACCTCCAATATTTGGTCTTATGCTCATGTTTCAGAAGTAAAAAGAGTCAATAAAGATAAACGTGACTGAGTAACTTATCCTAGAAAATGTTTTCTCTCTGTAACTCTCTAACAAGATGTGTTTTCAATCTCCTGTTGTTTCCTTAGCTAATGTCCACAGCTCACAATCCCTGGATGACCACCACCACTGAGATACTCTATGCTGGAATTGGTATTTCTGCCTTGGTATTGATTGTCCTTTTGGCTATCATCATTGACAAAAGTAAGTCATTTCAAGGTTGTTCCTAAGGGACTAGGAAGGGGTTCTACAGCCAGACTGCTTGGGTTCAAGTAGGTCTATACACCATGTGATTTTGTTGGCACATGACTTTCCTATATCCTAAAATCCTCATCTGTAAAATGCACATGGTCATACCATCCACCCCAAGCGGGATGTGAGGTTTAAATGTTTTAGTTCCTACAATGCTCCAAGAATGGTGCCTGGCACATAGTAAGTGCACAGCAATCCTACACTGTAATTATGGTAATTAGAACAGATCCTTTTGCCGTAAAGCTCTGTAAATCTCAAGGAGCTTACATTCTAGTGAAGTTTTCACTGAATACCACTGTTTCTTACACTTGTTCCTTATTTTTCAGTTATTGGCCCCCAGGAGACAAGTGAAATTCTCCACAAGAGAAGTTAAATAAGTTGTTCCTCTGTATTTTCTTTTCTTTTCTTTTTCTTTTTTGAGTTGTCCAGGCTGGAGTGCAGTGACATGCTCACAGCCACTGCAGCCTCAACCTGCTTAGGTTCAGGCAATCCTTCTGCCTCAGCCTTCCAAGTGGCTGGAACGGCAGGTATGCGCCACCACGCCCAGCAAATTTTTTGATTTATTGTAGAGATGAGGTCTAGCCAAGTTACCTGGGCTGGTCTTGAACCCATGAGCTCAGGCAATTCTCTCACCTCAGCCTCCCAAAGTGCTGGGATTATAGGCATGAGCCACCACTCCTGGCCTCCTCTATATTTTCAGGGGATTGTTTCCAGGATCCCCTCAATACCAAAATCTGTGGGATACTCAAGTCCCTCATAAGACCCAAACTATTATCCTCCCATGTATACTTTACATAATCTCTAGAGTACTTGTAATATCTAATACAGTGTAAATGCCATGTAACTTGTTGTTAGACTATATTTTTTAATTCTTATTTTTATTGTTTTTAAAAAGGGTTTCCGTTCCACAGTTAGTTAAGCCCAAGGATGTGGAACCCCTGACTACTGAGGGCAACTGTGTTAAGAAGTAAGAGTTTGTTGGAGAGGATTATGACTTTGAAGGCAAGAAGTCATTGTAATGTGTATCTCTTTCAGCAGAGGAGGCACATGAGACATGGGGAGGAGAACGTGAATGGCAAGACTAAGACTAGAACAAAAGGTGGACAGACTTGGTGGCTTAGCCTGTAATCCCAGTACTTTGGGAGGCCGAAGCGAGTGGATTGCCTGAGCCCACAGGTTCGAGACCAGCCTGGGCAACTTGGCGAGACCTCGTCTCTACGATAAATCAAAAATTAGCCGGGTGTGGTAGCACGTGCCTGTAGTTCCAGCCACTTGGAGGGCTGAGGTGGAAGGATTGCTGGAGCCCAGCAGGTCGATGCTGGGGTGTCTATGAGCCTGTGTGTGCCACTACACTTCAACCTGGGTGATGGAGTGAGACTCCAACTCAAAAAAAAAAAAAAAAAGAACAAAAGCCTTCCAAAAGCAACCACCCAAGTCTTCATGTTTCCCTTCTGCCAGTTGTGTGCATGTGTTTATATTTTTGTTCTTCTCTGTAAAACCCATCTCCACTAAAGAACCATAGTTATCTATTTTGCAAGACATTGTATTTGAATCCATTACTGATCCATTTCATGGGTCTGGGTAGAAGAGAGTTTAAAAATTAATAGTATGTTTGACAAATAAAAAATTTTCTCATCGTTATTTAGAATTTGGTTGGTCAAAAGGATTATTTAGAAATTGGGTATTATGGTAAGCGAAATAGCCAGACACAGAAAGACAAATATTGCATGTTCTTACTCATGAGTGGGAGTTAAATATATGTACATATGGACGTGGAGTGTGGAATGACAGACAATGGAGACTGAAAAGGGTAAGGGGTGAGAGAAGGGTGGATAATGAGAAATTTCTTAATGGGTACAATGTACATTATTCGGATGATGGATACCCTAAAAGCTCCGAAGTGGCCACTATGCTAAATATGCATGTAACAAATTTACTTGTACCCCATAGATTTATACAAATTTAAAAAAACTCTACAGAAAAAAAAAAAAAGAAAATGGTAAAATACCTTGCAGGGAAGTTCAAACTTTCCTGCTGTAGGTTTCACAATTTAGTACGCTGCAATAAATTGACCACAGACTAATAGGAGAAAGGGAAGACATATTTACTATATGCATGGGGAACACACCAAAATGAGGCTCATAGCAGGAGCAGATGGTGGAAACTTAGATACCCATTTCTTTTTCTTTTCTTTTTTACTTTACTTACTCTGTCACCCAGGCTAGAGTGCAATAGGACAATCTCGGCTCACTGCAGCCTCGACCTCCTGGGCTCAGGCCATCCTTCTCCTTCAGCCTCCCAAGTAGCTGGAACGACAGGCATGCATCATCACACCTGGCTAATTGGTTTTGACTTTTGTAGAGACAGGATCTCTCTTTGTTGCCTAGGCTGGTCTCAAATTCTTGGGCTCAAGCGATCCTCCTGCCTCGGCTTCACAAAGTGCTGGGATTACGGGTGTGAACCACTGTGCCTGGCCTAAACAACGATTTCTTAGGGCAGAGGGAAGTAGGGATTTGTAGGCAGTGTTAAAGGAAGAGTAAATGATTTTGGGGTGAAGAAGATGGCAAGGAACAATTTTCTCTGGCTCTGGGTGTGTTGTCGACTCTAGTCTTCCTGCGATAGCATCAGCTTCCCCCTGTGGATGCCATATCTGGGGAATGGATTCAGAACAATTGGACGTCTTCAGGAGATTCAGCCTTTAGGTAGACAGGAGAGCTCCTGAGAAAGCCCTTCCCTGTACTTGGTGCTCCCTGGGTGTTCTCAGTTGAAAACCCGAGCTAGGGCCAGGTGCAGTGGCTCAAGCCTGTAATCCCAGCACTTTGTGAGGCCAAGCAAGAGGATTGCTTGAGCTCAGGGGTTCAAGACCAGCCTGGGCAACTTGGCAAGACCTTGTCTTTACAATAAATTAAAAAAATTTGACCGGGCGTGGTGGTACACGCCTATAGTTCCAGCTACTTGGAAGGCTGAGGTGGAAGGATTGTCTGAGTCCAGCAGGTTGAGGCTGCAGTGACCATGAGCATGCCACTTGCACTCCAGCCTGGGCAACAGAGTGAGATTCAGACATGGAAGGAAGGAAGGAAGGAAGGAAACCTGAAAGCAGCATATATGGGGGTATTTTCTGAGCTCCAGCAACCTCACATATGCCTTTTTCCCTAACCAAAACAACTCTTTAGTTCCCTCTTAGGAGGGAGATGACTGTAGTGCCAAGCTTGCAAAAGTATCCTTTGATAGGGTGACCCTTGGTGTGACCTTGTGTCCCAGTTCACCTGGGACAGTCCTGCTTGTTGCCTGTTATCCAGCAGCCCATTAGAACAATGCTGGATGTCATCACTTTTCAAAATTAAAGATAATTTAGCAGTTGCATTAAAGTAAGTCAGGAAATGTTGATGAATGCACCAAATGGTGAGTGAAGGTGAGATACTGAACCATACAGGGTGTGTATGTGCTCTGAAGACTCAAAAGAGACACAGGCAGGAGTTACCTGGAGCTTCTAGGGAAAGTCAGGACAGAAATGATACACTTGATTAGAAACATCCTATAAAGTCTGGCTGACATATTTAATTTTCTCTTCACTCCTCTCTCCCCACTCCCCACCCCAATTTAGAGTTTTCCTATGTCAAATATGAAGTGCCACAACCCAGGTAAGTGCAACAGCGTGTGTATAGTTACCTTCTGATGTTCCTACTCTAGTAATGTGAAGAGAAATTTTCCGCTGTCTCTGTTCTTTATCTCGTAAACTCTCTGTTTTATACCCTGGATCCTGAAAATCTAGTTGAATGAGCTTTTTAAAATTGAGCTTTTTGTATATTTATTTATGCATTCATTCATTTATCTATTTTTTTTTTTTTTGAGTCAGAATCTCACTCTGTTGCCCAGGCTGAAGGGCAGTGGCATGCTGCTCATGGTGACTGCAGCCTTGAACTGCTGGGCTCAGGCAATCCTTCTGCCTCAGCTGGAACTACAAGCATGCACTACCCTGCCCAGCTAATTTTTTTATTTATTGTAGAGACAAGGTCTCACCATGTTGCCCAGGCTGGTGGCAAACCCACGTATCCATCTATCTATCTGTCTATCTATCTATCTATCTATCTATCTATCTATCTATCTATCTATCTATCTATCTATTAGTTGGGTTCTCACTCTGTCACTCAGGGTGGAGAGCAGTGGTACAATCAGAGTTCACCACAGCCTTGACCAAGTGGGCTCAGGTGATCCTTCAGCCTCAGTCTCCTAGGAAACTGGGACTACTGGCACACACCATCATTCCAGACTAATGTTTTTACTTTTTTTTTTTTTTAGAGAGACAAGGTCTTACTCTGTTGCCTAGGTAGGTTTCAAACGCCTGGACTCAAGTTGTCTTCTTGCTTTGGCCTCCCAAATTGCAGGGATTATAGGCATAAGCCACCGCACCCAGCTATTTTTATTTTTTAGAGACAGGTTCTCCCTCTGTTACCCAGGTTGCAGTGCAGTGGCACGATCATATCTCATTGTGATCGCCTTGATCTCCTGGTTTCAAGTGATCCTCTTGTCTCTACTGTCTTTTATAACTTCCAGTGGTATTTTGAGCTCGCCATTCCCTTGGAGTTAGGCAGAGCTGGGATAGAGTGAGCACCTCAGTCCTAACCCCTTCGAGCCAGAGGACTAAATTGCAGATTTTGCCTGATGATATTGAATGTCAAATGAGTTTCTTTTCTTTTCTTTCTATTTTTTTTTTTTGAGTTGGAGTCTCACTCTGTTGCCCAGACTGGAGTGTAGTGGCTGGTCCCGGCCACCGCAGCCTCGACCTGCTGGAAT
>NW_007250405.1:168206-169195 GCF_000164805.1 Carlito syrichta
TCGAACCCGCGGGCTCAGGCAATCCACTCACCTCAGCCTCCCAAAGGCACGGGATTACAGGCTGACCCACCAAGCCCGGCTTCTTTCTATTTTTATAAAGAGATGAGGTCTCACTATATTTCTCAGGCTGTTCTCGAACTCCTGGGCTCAAGCCATCCTCCCACCTCGAGCTCCCAAGATGCTGGCATTACAAGTGTGAGCCCCTGCCAGTATGAGTTGCTTTAGTTTGTCCTTTATTTCATGCAAAACTTTATTTTTCTGAGTATTTATTGAGTCCCTATCATATTCCAAAGAGATAAACAAACAGACAGGACACATACCTGCAAACTATAACAGGGTCCTTTCAGGCACTTCACACAAACATCCTGGGGACTACAGAGCAGGATAAGGAGCTGCTGGAGGGAGCTCAGAGAAAGCAGCTTTGGGCGAAGATCTTTTCCCTGAGGGGCAGGAAGTGCAAAGGCGCTGAGACAGGCCAAGTGCCTCCAGTTCTCCAGGCTCCCATCAATCCCTACTGCTGTATACCCAGCCTCAGCCACTCATGTTAACTAGTTATGTGCCTTGTGGGAACTGGAAGTAACCACCTTTGTGAAGAACGTTCTGTCTACCCTGCTTCCCAGTTAAAACTCCAAACCTTTTTCTATGTCTAGGCCATGAGGCTATGTGCGCCAGTACCTGGGGTGGTAGGAGACCATGACGTAGTTCTGAAGCCACTAACCTGCTTCATATGGTGGGGCTTTAAGGAGGGACTTAGCCGGGCTCGGTGGCTCAGCCTGTAATCCTGCGCCTTTGGGAGGCTGAGGTGAGTAGATTGCCTAAGCCCGTGGGTTCGAGACCTGCCTGGGCAACTTGGCGAGACCTCATATCTACAATAAATCAAAACATTAGCCGGGCATGGTAGCACACGCCTGTAGTTCCAGCTACTTGGGAGGCTGAGGCGGAAGGATTGCCGGAGCCCAGCAAGTCGAGGCTGCGGTGGCCGGGAGTGG
>NW_007250405.1:169215-177203 GCF_000164805.1 Carlito syrichta
AAAAAAAAAAAAAAAAAAAGGAGGGACTTTCTCGGATTCAAAATCTATCCCTCTTGGGCTGCCACCAATGGTCCTCGTTCTCCTTCCTTGGGTGTTTGTACACAGACTTTTCCTGTCTGAGCTAACTACACCAGCCAGTCTGCGCACACGCCTTGAACAGGGACCAGCCCATCCTAAGTGTTCAGTACACGTTGGCTTTTGTTATTGCAATCATGCCTTTCATAGCAGTAGACCTATGAGACAGATTCTGTTAATATTCTTATTTTACAGACTGGAAAACAGGCTCAGAAATGTGAAGTGACATCTGATGTCACACTGCATGACATTTAAAGGACTCAGTCTCCGAAACCCATGCTTATAGGCATTTTTTACTAACTGCTTTTGAGAATGGAAAATAAACTCTCTCTAAAGGTGGAAAAGCAGGAGACATAGTATCCTTTCAGTTACTAGACTTCTGTTCTTACACTGCCAAAGTATCTTTTTAAAAGGTTCATTGTTTATCATCTAAGTATGAAAAACGTAGTACATGTAAAATATAAAAAAGTCAAATAAAATTATGCTGCTTAACCAATTATGAGAATTTTCCTCATGACGTTATCTTTTGGCAGTTATATCACATTGACTAATCTAAGCCTATTGACACCTCAACTGAGTGTTTTCACACATGTATGACTGACTCATGGAAGAAACATATAAGACCTTTGTGTATCATTTTCCTTTAAATACATTCAGTGTGGGCATGTTCTTAATCTGTGACTGAATGATGACTAAGGTTCCATATTTTGGGGGCAGGCTTTGGTAATAGAATTCATCTCTATGGGTTAGGTGTGGTGGCTCATGCCTGTAACCCAGTGCTTTGGGAGACTGAGTCTGATTCTTCTCTGATTTATACTCCCACTCTTTCTACTTCTTTCTATGAAATATAAACATCAGCTCACTATGATTTCCCCAAATAGCAGGAGATGCATAATGAGCTCTCCAACTGTTCCACTAAAGCCCCTCTTATAACTTGATGTGAAAGGCAGGCACACAAAACACCAACAGGTTACACCAAAAAATTAACCCACAATCTCCAATGACTGACCTTTTTTGGACACTTGATATGTGAGTACATGTGTTATGTAAGTAATCTAACCTCTGACTTTTGAAAATTGACCATAAGACAGTAAAATAGTTGAAACTATGATCCAGTATACACTGGTGAAACAGTACTATTTTATTACATTCAATATTATTCTACTCTGTCTTTATCCTAATTATAAGATGTAGATCACCAGTTAGATTTAACAGTCCCCAACCCCAGAGAGTCACAATCTGCAGTAGGAAAACCTCCAGTCAACCAGTTCTTAGCTATGTTTGAAAACACGCATCTTGATTTAGTAACTCAGTTTGATGTCAGGTATCTTATTTTTTAGTTTTTTCATTTTTGTTTTCTATTATGTGAGTTTCCAAAGAAGACCAGTCTGAGTGTTTTGAATACTTCCTAGATTGACTGCATGCTTATTATACATAATTGTCTGCAACTTAATACTCAGAGCCATACTTTTCACAACTTCAACTTCAGAAGGTGATTTTTATTTTGTCATTTGTGTGAATGGGGATTCTAGAGTCACAAATGTCCTTCCTGACTAATCATAAACAAACATGCGGTCCATGTGTCAGAAGTGGTCTGTTGTTTTCTCACTCTTGTCATTCTTCAACAACTTTTCCTGCAGTATGATGTGGTTGAAAAATACTCCAATCGGAGCTTTGCGATGGACAGCTGCAAAGCAAGGCCAAGCAGAAGACAACGTCTACATCATTGATGATCATCTTTATGTCATGGATTAAGACCCAGTGGTGCTCTTTGAGGTTTTATGCCCATGATGGCAGACAACAGTGACCAGATATCACCATATCAGACATCTTTTAAACTCCAGCATCATTTTTTCCTGTGTCAGTTTCATCTGACCTTCCAACAAGTCAGTGCAATTGAGTAGAGTGACTTCCTATCTCAAAACTGTATCGTCAATCTCATTGTTGAAATCATCCTCATTTTTTACCCAAATAGCTCCAACTCTGATCATTGCAGAGCTCTCTCAAACATGAATGCTTTAGAATTGTATGTTGTCTTTAGACCCCACAAATACTGTATCCATCTGAGAGAATGGTAATTGGGAACACAGGCAATGAACTTCTATCTTGGGCACCAAGGCTGTCAAGAAGAGAGGAAAAGGACTTGAAAATCAGCTAAACCAATCTGAGAGTTCATTTGGAAGCATTTCATGATTATCTCTTATTTCTGTATTGTAACTTCAAATGCTACATGTCTTAGGTTCACCAAGGGTTTCAAGTCATGTGGAGTGTGCAAGTTTTTACCTTCTCCATGGGGAAGTAGAAGTGAGTCTAATTTCACTATAGCAGTTGTGTCTGTTTTCTCATGGCACTGAAATGTGGTGTATGCTTACTTGATTCCTGGGTGAGGGTAGCTATTTTAATAGTCAAAAAGAGCTGCAGTAGTGAACATGGACCAAGTAGACAAGGGGAAGAAAATCACTTGCCATGTGATTCAACACATTTATGCTACATCTACTACATTTGCATTTGTCATGGTGTCAGTTACTTATGTAAATATCCATGAGACTCTCTGAACTAATTTTTAGAATGAGGTAAGGTAGAAATGAAAATGAAAAAAGGGAGGGAGTTGGGGAAAAGGCTTTATGCCTCAGAAAAGTCATATTACAAATAGAGTCATGTTTGAAATTATCACAGTTTCGACCCAAATTCTAAATTTCAATATTGTCTCTAAAGCACTTTTATATTTAAAATATAGTTTCAAGCTGGGCTTGGTGGCTCAGCCTGTAATCCCGCGCCTTTGGGAGGCTGAGGTGAGTGGATTGCCTGAGCCCGCGGGTTTGAGACCCGCCTGGGCAGCGAGACCTCATCTCTACAATAAATCAAAAAATCAGCTGGGCGTGGTAGCACGTGCCTGTAATTCCGGCTACTCGGAAGGCTGAGGCGGAAGGATTGCCAGAGCCCAGCAGGTCAAGGCTGCGGTGGCCGGGAGCGACCACTGCACTCCAGTCTGGGTGACAGAGTGAGCCTCCAACTCAAAAAAAATATATATATATAGTTTCAGAAAGGTGAAGGATCTTTAGATCTAATCAATTTCATTGTTATTTTTTCACAATTCAATTAAACGCACTGTAAGGATATCTTTAGTCAGCAGTATAATTCTTCAAAAGTATAGATTTACAAGGGCTAGATTTGTCAGATGAAAAACATTTCTTTTTTTTTGTTTTTTTTAATTAATATTTTTTATTTTGGTATTGTGGGGCACAGTTAAGGGTTAGGTATACAAATATGTTTCGTTCAGGCACCCTTGCTGATAAGGGGTGTCTCCCCAGAAAAACATTTTTACATGAACAGTTAAGGCTGGGTATTAATTTCAGTTTCATTTTGCGTAAACCTTGAAATACTTCAGCTTGGGGGTCAGATCTACTCACACCACAGTGTTCTAGGAGGATGGGATGCTTGCTTTTTCTTGGGTTAGAGTTGTTGGGTACAGGTGGGGATTTACGCCATAAGCGGGTTGTATGCAGGTGAACTTTGAGCCTCTAGCTGGCCCTCTCTCCCTCTGATAGTGGCCGAGGGCCCAGTGTGTTAGCACGTGCTTCCCTCCCACCCTGGTGATCCCTGCTGATCCCTTGTGCTAGTGTGACCAGTGTTCAGGGCCTGCTTATGAGTGAGAACATGCAGCATTTCATTTTTTCTTTCTGCAATTGTACACTTAGTGTGATGGTCTCCAGCTGTGGAAGAAGACAGCTTTCAAAGAAAAACATTTTCAACGCTGGTGCAGAGTTCTAGGAAATTAGTGGGTCCTTTGAATGAAGGTTCTGTGGGCAAATAAGGTTGCGATACATGGTACTTTTGGTTTTCCAAATGGGGTCGGCATGATCCACTCTAAAAATCTATTTTTTTTTCAAACTATGAGTTTTTTTCTTAAATGTGAGACAAAACCTGCATAAACCAAGAGAACTGAAATTAAAGCCCAGATTTGTAGCTTCTCTGGAAAGACTTGGAGAGATGGGACTGCATGCCCATGCGGTCAGAGTCCCACTAGCTAGGGCCACACTCTGGCCCCCAAGTTCTCACCTTCCCTGCCTGGTCCCTTCTGCTGCCTGCCCAGGGCCTGTAGGACTTTTAGTTTGTGGTACCTACTCTAGTCTCCATGCCCTTTCTGAAGTTTTTTGTTGCACCTTAAAACCCCTGGCAGTCTGGCTAACTTTGTTTAACACAGCATTTCCAAAGTACGTTTGAACATATGAGCACGTGAAACAAAACAGAATACGTAGGGGCTTAGGATGATATACAGGATTAGAAATAGGACTTCAGATTTTTTTTAAAAATTTTAAATTTGTAATTGGAGTCTCACTCTGTCACCCAGGCTGGAGTGCAGTGGCATGCTCACGGCCACCACAGTCTCAATCTGCTGGATTCAGGCAATCCTTCCATCTCAGCCTTCCCAGTAGCTGGAACTACAGGCTTGTGCCACCATGCCCGGCTAATGTTTTGATTTACTATAGAGCCGAGGTCTTGCCATATTGCCCAGGCTGGTCTTGAACCCATGAGCTCAGGCAATCCTCTCACCTCGTCCTCCCAAAGTGCTGGGATTATAGGCATGAGCCACTGCCCCTGGCCCAGGACTTAAGTTCTTTAGAACAAATTAAAAAAAAAAATTTTTTTAGTGACAAATTTTCTCTTTGTTGCCGAGGCTAGGATACAGTGGTGCCATCACAGCTTACTACAACCTCAGCCTCCTGAGCTTGATCCTCCCTCCTCAGTCTCCTGAGAAGCTAGGACTACAGGCAACCCTCTGGATTAGTGGGGACTGTAGCCACTAATCCTGATTAGTGCCTGATTTTTTAAATTTTTACTTTTTGGTACAGATAGGGCCTTGCTTTGTTGCTTAGGCTGGTCTCAAATTTCTGGCCTCAAGTGATCTTCCTGCCTCGGCCTCCCAAAGTGCTGTGATTATAGGTGTGAACCATTACCAGCTAGGATTGAGTTTTAAAATCCTAATTTAGCAGTAACACTGTGTGACTTTAGGAAAGATTGTTTTTTATGTCTGAATTTTTTAATTGATTGGATGTACTCATTTCTACACCAACAAAGACATCCAGTGATAATTCCAATGAAATATTACTTTAAGAAGTGTTTGAAAAGTTAAAAAAAAACTACAGGTAATGAAGTAATTTAGATACTTAAAACACTACAGAAATGCAAAGCTTTTTTTTCTCGGTAGCTTTTTTAGTAATAGCAGATCTAGCATTAGTGCTCAGTAAATAATTTCAGTGTTGTTATATTCATAAGTCTTGCTGTATGATATCGTTAAATAATGTTTAGTTTTTGAAAAGTTGATGTTGGGTCATTTAACTATCATACAGTAGAAAAAATGTATCCATAACTAATAGGGAGAAGGAAAGAATTCAATTAATATTTAATGTTTCTGTAAATATATCAATTCTATACATCGCATTGAATTTTGTTTTGTTTTTGATTCTTTGAGACACAATTGAGATTATGTTACCTACAATCTGCCTTGGTACATTAGGACACTGGTGTAATTGAGATTATATTTAAACTTAAGACATTTTGCACATTTTAAGTAGTAGAACCATTTGTTCACTGATGGCTATAAAGATGAAATAATTTTGTGAGTTTGTGAATGTGAGGGCCTCTTAGTGGTTGTCCAGGCTCACTTGTATGTATACTCATCAATAAAATAGTTTTTTTTTTTTTTTTATTTTGAAACTGACTTGGTATTTTCTCTGGTTCATCAATTAGTTTGGACCAGTCAGGTACCTTCAACTTGATGTGGGCTCCAGGACAAAGTCAAAGTGGACCAAAGTTTGTTGAGAGTCAAGTAGAGCTCAGGTGGTCTACAAGGTGCTGGGGTCATAGCAGAGAACAATCCAGAACTCCAGTTCTCAAGAAGCTCCAATTTAGAAGTGAAGAAATATAAAGCCATCATTTCTGCACAGGAGAAAGAATGTTGTGGTAAAGCCTGGCTTCTCACCACGGCATTTGGGGTCAGAAAACAGTGTTTGGCGTACTGCCTTGTGCATCATAAGACATTTGGTATCATCCTGCCCTCTACCTACAAGATGCCAATCACACCCTCCACTTGTGAAATATCTCCTGAGGGGCAACATCAGCCCGGGTTGAGAACCACCTTAGTAGAGGGTGTCTGGGGGTGGGTAGTCAGCGATGCAGCTTCAGCTGGTTGGTCAAGGGCTGCTTCTGGAAAAGAGGTGACATTTAAGTTGAAACTACAAGAAATGGGTAGGCAGCAGCCACATGAAAATCTGTTGGAAGGAATCCACAGAAAGCAAAGACTCTAGGGCAGGAAGAAACTTGTGTATTAAAAGAGAAGAAATGAGGCCAGGCACAGTGCCTCATGCCTATAATCCCAGCACTTTGGGAGGCTGAGGTGGGAGGATTGCTGGGGCCCAGGAGTATAAGACCTGCCTGGGCAACATAGCAAGCAAGTCTTTGTCTCTACTCTGTGTGTGTGTGTCTCTCTCTCTCTCTCTCTGTGTGTGTGTGTGTGTGTGTGTGTGTGTTTAATTAGCTGGGCATGTTGGCCTGTAGTCCCCTGGGCCTGTGACCCAGACCAGAGTGCAGTGGCACGATCAAAGCTCCTGGGCTCAAGTGACCCTCCTTTGTCAGCTTCTCAACAAGCTAGGACTACAGGCACGAACCCAAGCTGGGACTACAGGCACACAACACCATGTTCAGTTACTTTTATTATTTTCTGTAAACTGGGTCTGACCATGTTGTCCGGTCTGAACTTCTGGTCTCAAGTGATCCTTCCGCCTTGGCCTCTCAAAGTGCTGAGATTTTAGGCTTCAACTACCACATTGGCTAGAAGCTGGATCTTGAAAGCAAAGATACAGGGAGTTACAGTTTGGCTCTAATTGAATTGGGGCACCCCCCCCCTTTTTTTTTTTTTGAGTTGGAGTCTAACTCTGTCGCCCAGACTGGAGTGCAGTGGCTGCTCCTGGCCACCGCAACCTCGACCTGCTGAGTTCCGGCGATCCTTCCGCCTCAGCCTTCCAAGTAACTGGAACTACAGGTGCGCGCTACCACGCCCAGTTCATTTTGATTTATTGTAGAGATGAGGTCTCACCAAGTTGCCTAGGTGGGTCTCGAACCCATGGGCTCAGGCAATCCTCTCACCTCAGCCTCCCAAAGTGCTGGGATTATAGACATGAGCCACCACACCCAGCCTCCTTCTTGGGGATACTTTTTTTTTTTTTGGAGTTGGAGTCTCACTCTGTCACCGCTCCCGGCCACCGCAGCCTCTACCTGCTGGGCTCCGACGATCCTTCCGCCTCAGTCTTCCAAGTATCTGGAATTACCACGCCCGGCTCATTTTGATCTCTTGTAGAGATGAGGTCTCACCAAGTTGCCCAGGTGGGTCTCGAACCCATGGGCTCAGGCAATCTACTCACCTCAGCCTCCCAAAGGCGCGGGGTTACAGGCTGAGCCACCGAGCCCCTTTTTAAACTTGCAGCTGTGAAAGACAGGAGTGGGAGGATGGTGCAGGAATTGACTTCATTTTTTCCACGGTAGACTTTTGAAATAGTTATGTATTTTGATATGTATTTTTTAAAAATACATCAAACCGGGCTGGGCTCAGTGGCTCAAGCCTATAATCTCAGCACTTTGGGAGGCTGAGGCAAGAGGATTGCCTGAGCTCAAGGGGTTCAAGACCAGGCTGGGCAACTTGGTGAGACCTCATCTCTATAATAAATCTAAAAAATAAAGCCAGGCTCGGTGGCTCAGCCTGTAATCCCGCCCCTTTGGGAGGCTGAGGTGAGCAGATTGCCTGAACCCGCAGGTTCGAGACCAGCTTGGGCAGCGAGACCTCATCTCTACAATAAATCAAAAAATCAGCCGGGCGTGGTAGCGCACGCCTGGAGTTCCAGCTACGTGGAAGGCTG
>NW_007250405.1:177315-179532 GCF_000164805.1 Carlito syrichta
CACTCAAAAAAAAAAAAAAAAAAATAAGACAGATGTGGTAGTGTGCGCTTGTAGTTCCAGCTACTTAAAAGGCTGAGGCGGAAGGAGCGCTTGAGTTCAGCAGGTCAAGGCTACTGTGAGCATGCCACTGCCCTCCAACCTGAGCGACAGAGTGAGACTCCAATTCCAAAAAAAAAGCACCAAACCATAATTTAATAGATATTGATTGGGGTGACTAAAACTCTGAAGTTAATTAATCTAAAATAGTTGGAGTGAATAATAACAAAAGGGAAGTGTGTATATGGCAAAGGTTATGTAGATGCTTGAATACAGGAAGGAAGTAGGTAAGATCAGCAGGGAGCTTAAAATACAGATTCCTGGACCCTACTCCCAGAGATACCGAAGAATTTTTGTTTATTTAAATGACAAAAGACAAGCTACTACAAAATATATATATATTTTAAGTCAGAGTCTTACTCTGTCACCCAGACTGGAGTGCAGTGGCCGCCCCCGGCCACCGCAGCCTCGACCTGCTGGGCTCAGGCGATCCTTCCACCTCAGCCTTCCAAGAAGCTGGAACTACAGGCGCGCGCTACCACGCCCGGCTAATTTTTGATTTATTAGTATAGATGAGGTCTCACCAAGTTGCCCAGGCGAGTCTTTGAACCCGCGGGCTCAGGCAATCCACTCACCTCAGCCTCCCAAAGGTGCAGGATTACAGACTGAGCCACCGAGCCCGGCTTAATTTTTTTTTAAAGACAGGGTCTCTCTCTGTTGCCCAGATTGACTGGAGGGCAATGGTGTGATCATAGCTCACTACAACCTTGAACTCCAGGACTCAAGTGATCCTCCAACCTCAGTCTCCCAAGTAAATGAAACTGCAGGTGTGTGCTACCACACTTGACTAATTTTTGTGTTTTTTTATAGAGATGGGAACCTTGCTATGTTGCCAGGCTAGTTTCGAGCTCCTGGCTTCAAGCGTTCCTCCCACCTCAGCCTCCTGAATAGTTTCCCCAGGCAATTTTAATGTGTCATTGAGATTGAGAGCCACTGTCCTGGAGAGATTGAGGAGGAGAGAGGACAGCACGTTTTCATGTCATGTGTGTCACGTACTCTGGAAGGACATAAAAAACACAAAATAAAAGAGAAAAGTGTCCACAGTAGGCTGGGACAAGTGAATAAGCAAGTAGGGAAAAGATTGAGAGGCCGTGGCCGCAATCTGTCCTGTGGCTAGCTTCCACGGCAATAGAATGACATGGGCGGCAACCTGGGAACACGAAGTCCGAATGCTGCCATGCTTCTGCAGAACTCCCAGGAAGCTGGCACACAGCTGTTCAGCTGACTTTGTTGCTGAGCTGCCTAAGAACTTAATGTTTCCACTACAAACTGTAAAAATAAGCAGAGAAGAAAGTCCTCTTTGGACTGTGAGGAACTGCTCTGGGATAATCTTCTCAGTTTTGCACTGTGTGCAGCTGAGATGGGGCTGGCTCTATCTGGAAGGCCCTGCACCTGCAGGAGCCTAAATATATATATATATCTTTCCAATTTTTTTTTTTAGTTAAGTCTCACTCTGTCACCCAGGCTGGAGGGCAGTGGCACTCACCTGGCCACCGCAGTCAACCTGCTGGGCTCAGGTGATCCTTCTGCCTCAGCCTTCCAAATAACTGGAACTACAAGCAGGTGCCACCATGTCCAGCTAAATTTTTTTATTGTAGAGATGAGGTTTCACCAAGTTGCCTGGACTGGTCTCGAACCCGTGGGCTCAAGCAATCCTCTCACCTTGGCCTCCCAAATTGCTGGGATTATAGGTGTGAGCCACCGCGCCAGGTCTAATTTTTTTTTAAAGACCGGGTCTCTCTCCGCTGCCCAGACTGACTGGAGGCCAATGGTGTGATCATAGTTCACTACAGCCTCGAACTTCAGGACTCAGATGATCCTCCAACCTCAGCCTCCCAAGTAGATGAAACTGCAAGTGTGTACTACCACATGATCACTGATGAGTTCCTAGAACTTCCACTTTTAGAGCTGGGTGCAGTGACTCACTCCTGTAATCCCAGGGAGGCTAGGGGGGGAGGATCTCTTGAGCCCAGGAGATCGAGAGGCAGACTGGGCAACATAGTGAGACTCCATCACTACACAACTAAAAAAATTAAAAGCCGGGGTCGGTGGCTCAGCCTGTAATCTCGCGCCTTTGGGAGGCTGAGGTGAGTGGATTGCCTGAGCCTGAGGGTTCGAGAC
>NW_007250405.1:179552-203216 GCF_000164805.1 Carlito syrichta
GCCTGTAATTCCGGCTACTCAGAAGGTTGAGGTGGAAGGATCGCCGGAGCCCAGTGGGTCGAGGCTGCGGTGGCTGGGAGCGGCCACTGAACTCCAGTCTGGGTGATAGAGTGAAACTCCAACTAAAAAAAAAATTAAAAAAACGATTTTCCACTCTTGTAAGAATGCAGTCTTGGGGCTTGCTTTTTTGTAGTTAAAATATTTTGCATGCATTATATAATATGCGATGTACTAAAAAAATACATACATATATATACACACACACTAAATATACATATATATATTTTAAAGGGACGAGGTTTTGCAATGTTGCCCAGGCTGGAATGCAGTGGCTACTCACAGGCACAGTCATGCACACAACAGCCTTGAATTCCTGGCCTCAAGCAGTCCTCCTGCCTCAGCCTCCAGAGTAGCTGGAACTGCAGGCAGGAGCCACTATGTCCAGCTCTACAAAATACTGTATTGATGACTCACAAATAATAGGGAGGATGAGGTATGGGTCATGCCATTTTTGGTAAAAATTGCTGAACACTCAACACAGTGTGGGCATATGAGTTGTTCTTATGGAAGAATAAGTCATCTGTTTGACACCACTTGGGACGTTTCTTCTGCAAATCATGATGCAATGTTCTCAAAACTTCCAGATAAAAACTGATGAGTTCCCAGAACACTCACCTAGCATGGAAAGCCTGTACTACCAGGGGCCTACCCTCTAAAAGGTAATTCTGGGGTTTTTTGGGGGTGGGGTGGGTCCCCTCTCGTATTTACTATTCATTAAGTAGAAGCAGATCATCATAAAAGTCTCAGCTTCATCTTCACATTGAATAGGCTGCGGAAGAGGAAGAGGAGGGGTTGGCCTTGCTGTCTTGGGGTGACAAAGGCAGAAGAGGTGGAAGAGAGAAATGGAGGCAGGAGAGGCAGACCACTTGGTGTAACTTTTATTTTTAAAAATCGACATGAATGGACCCATGCAGTTCAAAGTTGTGTTGTGCAAGGGAACTCAATGTATTTTCTATTTTGTATTTTGTGCTCTGTAGTGTAGCACTCGTATGCTATTAAAGTATTAGTTCTCTTTTTTTTTTTTTTGAGTTGGAGTCTCACTCTGTCGCTCAGACCGGAGTGCAGTGGCCGCTCCCAGCCACCGCAGCCTCGACCTGCTGGGCTCCGGCGATCCTTCAGCCTCAGCCTTCTGAGTAGCCGGAATTGCAGGCGTGCGCTACCATGTCCGGCTAATTTTTTTATTTTATTGTAGAGATGAGGTCTCGCCGCCCAGGCGGATCTCGAACCCGCGGGCTCAGGCAGTCCACTCACCTCAGCCTCCCAAAGGCGCGGGATTACAGGCTGAGCCACCGAGCCCGGCTTAAAGTATTATTTCATAATCTTTCATTCTCCTGGATTCTTGGTGGTGTCTAACTGTAGCTTGACACATCTTGAGTTTCATTCTTTTCTCTCTCTCTTCTCAGGTCAAAGAAAAAGAACGACTGTAATTAGGCTGTGAAAAATAAAGTATATCAAGTGAAGTTAAAAGAACTTCCACTTTTAGAACTGGGTGCAGTGGCTCACGCCTGTAATCCCAGAGCTTTGGAAGGCTGAGGAGGGAGGATCTCTTGAGCCCAGGAGATGGAGAGGCAGACTGGGCAACATAGTGAGACTCCATCTCTACACAATTAAGAAAAAAAAAAAGAATTTCCATTCTTGTGAGAATGCAGTCTTGGGGCTTGCTTTTTTGTTGCTGTTAAAATGTTTTGCATGCATTATATAAGTAGTACATTGGTCCATTCTTCTTGTAAAATACCCAAAAGATACATAAATATATAGCCTCAAATTGAAAGTCCCTCCTGCCTCAGCCTGCTTTCCTAACAGATGGGATACTCTGAATAGTCTGGTGGGTCCTTTTCCATATAGATACATGCACATATGTATACACATATGCTGTCATTATCTTGTGCTTTTGTAAAAATGGGTTCCTATGAAATAGATTGTGGTGTACATTTTTTTATTTCATTTTTTTCTCATTTTCTCACCATTCTGATTGCTATAATTTTTCAAAATTTAATATTTCTTGGAAATATTATGTCAGGGTGTCCTAATAAAATGTTGACATGTTAATCAACATATATCATTATTAAGCATACTCAACCGTCAGCACAATGCCTTGACAAGGGTTTTGCTAGAACTCAGGGTACTACATTTTATGTGGTTGCTGCTAATCCTGGCAGCTGGATTTGGTCTTGGTTTGGGAGTGTACAGAGACTTTTTTTTTTGGAAAGTAGGATTTATTGAGAGGACAGAAAAGATCCCACAGTGGTGGGAGATGACCCAAGGCGGTTGCCCCAGAGATCTTTTGTAAACATTCTTAACCGTATCTGGTAAAAACCTAGTACTACTAAATCCCTTTGACCCACCTATCTTCCCCAAAATGAATGTGGAGAAAACATCTCACAGTCACATGATGATAACACAACCAGCACACTGTTTAAAAGACAAAGTTGTAATACCAAACAAATCTTTGCTGTTGCCTTCAATGTCTTTAAGTAGACAGTGCACTTTGTTTTGGTTTTGGGGGCAGCAAGATCCCATCACCTCATAATACCTTAGGAAAAGATTCTGCCTCACACGAGGTTGCGCCTCTAGCTTCCTGAACAGAGCCTGGTCACACCTGGTTTCCTAGCATTCTTGTCATCTCAGACTTCAAAATCCAGATAGTCTCAATTCTCCATCCACCTGACGTGTTATTAACATCTGAAAGGTATACGCAAGTTACACTGGGGCATGGTGTATCTCTTTTACTTTTTAGAAACAGCATCTTTCAAGGGTAGAGGCTATAGGCTTATTTCATTTGTTCAGAATGATCTATTCTTGGCATGGGGTTCTCATCAAATATTTATTGAAACAATGAGTGACAAGAACAGTACACCAGGAGTGGTAAACCCCACTTTCAATTCTGACTCTACCCCCAGTGGCTTCCGTGGGTCCCATGCTTTACTCTTCTCTTTGGACCTTCGTTTATTCCCTCTAAACCCAGGGAGTTGGCCCCAGGCAGTTTAAAGTCACTTCCTGCACCAATTGTCTCAAAGTCTGTATCATTTTTTTTTTTTTTACAGGCCTGGACCTAAAATAAGATCTTCCCTGAAATCTTTAAAAATAGCCCTACCGTAGAGCAAATACTGTTCCAACCCACTCATAATCTCCCTGTAATCTGGAGAAATTTGATTTTCAAACATACTTTCCAGTGATCCTATGCAAAGTTGTGGCAAAGAGATAAAGAATGGAATTCTGGGAGAAGGTTGTCTTTATCCATAAAGACCTTTGGAGGAAGGGCCAGCGACAAACAACCCTGGAGGAGGAAGTGCTGAGAAGGAGAAGCTGGGACAGGACCTCCTGGCCACCTGGTAAGTACAGTCCACTGGACACTCATGTGGAAGAGAAAGCCAGGGGATAGCCACTTATGATACGGGACATAAGGACAATGATGACTGAGCAAGTGGTAACTGGGGGAATTTACATAAAGTAGAGTTCTTTCAATGTCTTGGGAGATACGGTCTTGCTTAAATGGAATCATGACCTTACGTAGCTAAGGTATTTTAGCTATGTAAGAGCAATAAAAGGGAGAACCCAAACTGCAGGGAATGCCTGGTGCCTTAGTGCTAGCTGTAGTTCTTTAGGCTGACTTGAAACTGTGGCTTTAGACATGCTTTGGCGGAACTCTCTCCTTCTCTGTAATGGGAATATAGAAACGAGAATATGTGTGCAGAGGGTGTGGCATGATGAGCAGTTTTATAATTTGTAAAGTGAAAATATTTGTAGAAAATAACTCATAGAAAAGATAATATTCAGTAAAGTGGGAGCCCAGTCTTGTGCTCACTTTTTGAAGATTTCATAGTCTCTTTTTTAAAAATTATGTTTAAATTAATCTATTTATTTTAGAGACAAGGTCTTGCTCTGTCATCTAGGCTGGAGTGCAGTGGCTCGATCGTAGCTCACTGCAGTCTCAAACTCCAGGCTAGAGTTATCCTCCTGCGTCAACCTCCTGAGTTGCTGGAACTTCAGGTGCCTGTCATCACGCCAGGATAATATTTTAAAATGTTTTTTGGGGGTTAAGTGTGATGACTCACACCTGTAATTCCAACACTTTGGGAGGCTGAGGCAGTATGTTTGCTTGAGCCCACAAGTTCAAGCAAACATCAGTCTAGGTAACATAAGAACATAAGAACTTTCCTCTACAAAATTAAAGAAATTACTCGGGCATGATGGCTTGCAACTGTAGTCCCATCTACTCTGGAGGTTGAGATGGAAGGACTTCCTGAGCCTTGGAAGTTGAAGCAATGTCTGAACTGAGATTGTGCTATTGAGCAGCACTCCAGCCTGGGCAACAGATGTGTGTGTGTGTGTGTGTGTGTGTGTGTGTGTGTGTGTGTGTGTGTGTGAGAGAGAGAGAGAGAGAGATACATATGTTTGTACAGATGGGGTCTTGCCATGTTATCCAGGCTTGTTCTTTAATAGATGTGAGCCACTGCGCCAGCTGGTTTATTTTTTTTTTTCCTGAGTCAAGATCTCACTCTGTCACCCAGGCTGGAGTGCAATGACACAATCACAGCTTTCTGCAGCCTCAACTTCTCAACTTCCTGAACTGAGGTGATCCTTCCCCCTGAGCCTCTTGACTACAGGCACCCACCACCACACCTGGTTATTGGTCTGATTTTTTTTTTTTTTGACTCACAGTCTCACTCTGTTGACCACGCTGGAGTGTAATAGCATGCTCACCATTACTGCAGTCTTGACCTGCTGGGTTCAGGCAATCCTTCTGCTTCCGCATTCCAAGTAGCTGGAAATTAGCCCAGCTAATTTTTTTATTTATTGAAGAGATGACGTCTTGCCAAGTTGCCCAGGCTGGTCTCGAACCTGTGGACTCAGGCAATCCTTTCACCTTGGCCTCCCAAAGTGCTGGGATTATAAGTGTGAGCCACCATGTCTGTCCTTGTTCTGATTTTTTTTTTCAGATTAGAAAATATAGTTTATTTAGAAAGTAAATTAGAGAGAGAAAGAGGAGATTCACCTCCCCAAGGTAGGAGAGGGGGCCAAAGCTTAAGAAAATATGGCCTGGCCATAGCTCAAAGAGCACATGACCACACCATAACTTATCAAGGCAATGGCCTAGCAATGACCTGTTTTGATTTTGTATAGAGGTGAGATCTAGCTATGTTGCACAGGCTGTTCTCCAACTCCTGGGCTCAAGCAGTCCTCCCACCTTGGCCTGCCAAAGTGCAGGGATCAAAGGCATGAGCCACTAAGGCTCTTGACTGGTCTCATTTTCTTGTTTTTTGTTTTTGTTTTTAATTGGAATCTCACTCCATCACCCAGGCTGGAGTGCAGTGGTACACTCACAACCACCCCAGCGTCAACCTGCTGGGCTCAGGTGATCCTTCCACCTTAGCCTTCTGAGGAACCGGGACTACAGGCACACTCTATCATACCGGCTAATTTTTTTGATTTTTATTGTAGAGATGAGGTCTCTCCAAGTTGCCCAGGCTACTCTCGAACCCGTGGGCTCAGGCAATCCTTTCATCTCGGCCTCCCAAAGTGCTGGGATTACGGACTTGAGACACCACTCCCTGCAAATAGTCTCATTTTCATGACCTTCTACTTCCAGTGACACCTGAATGCTGCTGGGCAGTCATGCATTTGTCCTTGGTTCATTCATTCCCCTAAAGCTTTGCTCAAATTCCTCAAATCTCTTCCTCACTGTCAACTTTTTTTTTTAAATTAAGGGTCTTGCTCTGTAGTCCAGGCTGGAGTGCACTGCAGTGGTGCTGTCATAGCTCGTTGCAGCCTCGACCTTCTGGGCTCAAGTGATCTTCCTACCTCATCCCTGCAAGTAGGCATGCACCATCATGTCCAGATAATTTTAAATTTTTATTTTTTAGACAGCATTTCATTTCTGGACTCAAGTGATCCTCCCACCTTAACCTCCCAAAGTGCTGAAATTACAGGTGTCAGCGACCACACCTAACCCTTCTCCACTTAAAAGACAAAAAAAAACCTTTCTCTTGACCCTTATCCCCGAACTGCCCCCTTTGTTTTTGCTCTCCTTTGCTGCAAAACTCCTTAAAAACTTTCCTTGCTTGCAGTTATCTCCTAATTTTTTTAAACTTCTTTAAAACAACAACAACAACAACACTAGCTCCAGCGGGATTTTTTTTTTTTTAAAGAGATGGACTCATTCTGGAGTGCAGTGGCATGATCATAGCAAAGTAGCTAGGACTTTAGACACATGCTACTTCACCCATCTCATTTTTATTTCTATTTTGTAGTGATCGGGTCTTGCTATGCTGCCCAATCTGGTCTTCATGCCTGGTCTCCAGTGATCCTCCTGCCTCAGACTCCCAAAGTGCTGGGATTACAGGTGCTAGTCATCATGCCTGGTCCCTTATTTTTCTTCTAGCACAGTATAAAATACTAAGGTCACTAATGGCCTCCAGGCTGCTCAGTCCTGGTGACTCTCACCCCTTGTATTTGCAGCTTTTGACCTCCAACCGTGGCCGTTCCTTACTGCATTTGCTCCCTTGGCTTTCTAGACCCTGTTTCCTTTTGGTTTTTCCTCTGACCTCTAGACTTTCTTGGTCACACACCTCTGGGACTGCAGGTGCCTCTTCCCTCTCTACCTTTTCATGGTGGAAGACTCAGAACTCCTTAGCCTCAGGCATTTCTTTGAATCTCACCCTTGAATTCCTGAATTTCTATCTCATTCCAGTTTATGGCTTTGAAAAACCATTTAGGCCAATGACTCAAAAATGTAAATCTTAAGCCCCATCTCTCTCCTGAATTCTGGCCGTCTCTCTAGTTGAGTCTAGGCCATCTCACACTCAATATATTCTAAACCAAGAATATTTTCCCCAAACTTGTAGTACAGGCAGCTTTCCTGGTCTCAATGGTTGGCACCTCCAGTCCTTCCAGTTGCTCAGGCCAGATTCACTTGGCATCATCATTAAGCTCCTTCTTCTTTCACATCCTGCATGAAACCTGTTTGCTCTGTCTTCTAAAATGCCCAGAGCCTGAGCACTGGAAATCCTCTGATTACAGCAACCTCTTCCCCTTCTCTTCTGAGTTTCTGCTACAGAGCCCTGACAGGTGTCCCTGCTCAACCTAGAGCCACAGCGGTCCTTATCCAAGGCAGATCCTGTCACCCCGAGTCTAAGCAGTGGCACTCTTTTTCACTTGGGGCAGAAGCCTATGTCCTCAAAAAATGGCTCGTAGAACTTTGGAGTCTGTTCTCTCCTCCTCCCCTTTGAGCCTCTGTCATTCCTTCTGTTCTAGTCACACTGGCCTCTCCCCTGGGGCCTTTGCCCTTCCAGTTGCTCCCTGGAAGGTTTTCTGGCTTGATTACATCCTTGCTCCTGTCTTTGCTCAGCTATCACCTTCTTCTTGCTCAGTGCAAGCAGAAGACACTGTTCAAACCTGATCACCTTGTTAAGAATTGCAGCTTGTCCCCAACTCTGCACTCCCAAGTTCCTTCACCCAGCTCTGGAGTCTTTTTTCATTAGCCTTCATCACCTTGTAATATGCTGATGAATTACATTTTTGTGATGTTTTAAAAGTTGTTTATTTATCCTAATTGACATAGAACCAAACAAATGAATAGGATCATGCCCACCATATTGCATATAGTCAAGAAATAGGTCAACTTGATGGCTCACACCTGTAATCCCATCACTTTGGAAGGCCAAGATGGGAGGATCACTTGAGTCCAGGATTTCAAGGCCAAGCTAGGCAACATAGAGACACCTCATCTCTATAGGCACGAGATACCACTAGGCATTAAATCTTAATTAACATCAAATTAAATAAAAATATTAAAAAATTTTTTGGTCGTACTAGCCATATTTCTTTTTTTTTTCAAGTTGGAGTCACACTCTGTTGCCCAGGCTGGAGTGCAGTGGCACGCTCACAGCCACTGCAGCCTAGACCTGCTGGGTTCAGGTGATCCTTCCGCCTCAGCTTTCCAAGTAGCTGGAATTACAGGCACATGCTACCACACCCAGCTAACTTTTTGATTTATTGTAGAGATGAGGTCTCGCCAAGTTGCCTGGGCTGGTCTTGAACCCGTGAGCTCAGGCAATCCTCTCACCTCAGCCTTTCAAAGTGCTGGGATTATAGGCGTGAGCCACCGCGCCCGGCCACTAGCCACATTTCAAGTGCTCAACAGTCTCATGTGGCTAGTGGCTTCTGTAGAACACAGTGTCTAAACGGGATAACTTCATAAAAGAAAGTTCTGCTGAGCAGCCTTGTACAAGGGAAGAGAGATGGGCACCCCACTCACAGCAAACACAGTCGATATATTAAGGTCACCATAGAGAGAGGGTGAGCATAGAGAGAGGGGCTCGTTGTTCACTTTTGACTGAGGGGTCAGAGATGTGTCGGGGCAGGTGACATTAAGCAGGGATCAAAGTGGAGAAAAAATGTGAAACGGTGGGGTAGAGGAATCGAGCTAGATGGAGAGCACAGCTCAGTCAAGACCTTAAGGTCGAGGCAATTTGGGAAATAAGCCCAAGTGTCTGGGCCAGGTGACAGGGTGGGAGTAGTTGGGGAAGAAATCCCCAGGGCTTTAGTGGCGAGATCGCCAGGGCTTCACCCAGTAAGAAATTAGGATTTCCTTTTTTCTGTAGAGTTAAGGGGGTGTTATAAGTGGGAGAGTGACATGGTCTGATTAAATATTTATCATTTCTTAGCCGGGCGTGGTAGCACGCGCCTATAGTTCCAACTACTTGGAAGGCTGAGACGGAAGGATCGCCAGAGCCCAGCAGGTCAAGGCTGCAGTGGCCGGGAGCGTGGGTTCAGGCAATCCTCTCTCCTCCACTTCCCAAAGTGCTGGGATTATAGGCATGAGCCACCATGCCCGGCCACCATTTATTTCATTCCGCTTGATTTTATTAGTTACTTGCTTACTTACTCATGTCTCTGCCTGATTTCACAGTCCTGTAGTTTTCAAAACCTATCAAGTCATCTGTCATTAGCTCAATATGTTAGTGAAAACTGGTAGAATTGAATTAAACTTTAAAAAATTCTTATAATTGCCTGGGTTTTATCCCAGTTTGAGTATAATCAAAATAGCTAAAATCCTAATTTGGTATGGTTTAGTTCTGTGTGAGTCATTTCAGAATTTGATCTCCCAACTTTGGTGGTTGAGATAGGATCACCAGTGTCCCCACCAAGTGTATAAAGTCAGAATAAGATGATAGCAAGTATTTAGAAGTGTGCTTACTCCTTGGTAGAACTCATCTTGTTACTAGGTTGAATTTAAGAGTGTAGAGTCAGTCATGGTGGCTCGCACCTGAAATCCCAGCCCTTTGGGAGTCTGAAGCAAGAGGATCACTTGAACCCAGGAGTTCGAGACCAACCTGGGAAACATAGCAAGACCCCATCTGTACAAAAAATAAAACATTAGCCTAGTATGGTGGCCCACCTGTAGCTCCAGCTGCTGGAGAGGCTGAAGCAGGAGGATCACTTGAGCTGCCTGAGCTGATCTCCAACTCCTGGATTTAACTGATCCTCCTGCCTTGGCCTCCTAAAGTGCAGGAATTACTACAGGTGTGAGCCACCATGCCCAGCCAAGGAATGAATTTTTAAGCTGCCATTCAAAATATTTTGCAGGCCAAATATATAATCTTTTGGTCACCAGTAGGTAGGAATAGGCTTCAGGTCTCTTCAGAGTCCAGAGACTTCTGGAGTCAGGGGTTTCCATGACCAGACAATGGATGCCAAGGCCTCACTTCTTCAGAAAGACTGTCATGCTATAAGAAAGTGACATATAGAACACCACTGTCTCCCCGGAGGACATTATTGACTCTTTAGACCAAAGGGGAGTTGGTGAAGTGCCAGGCATGTTTACTCATGTTTATGTGGTGATGTAGCAATGAAGAGCTGAGGTCAAGGGCCAGAAGACTGTGCGCTAAGCTCACTTCACATCCTCAAGCTTCAGTTTCCTCCCTTTCTCCTCAATGAATGTGGTTAACAACAGCACCAGCTGCAGGGTATTTTGTTTTGTTTTAGAAACAGGTCCTGCTCTGTCACCAAGACTGGAGTGCAGTGGCACAATCATAGCTCACTCTACCTTGGACTCCTGGGTTCAAGTTACCCTCTTGTCTCTACCTCAGTCCCTAGTACCAGGCGTGCACCACCACACCTGGTTCATTTTTTAGTTTTTTTTTGTTTTGTAAGGACAAGGGTCTTACTATGTTGCTCAAGGTGGTCTCAAATCCCTGGTCCCAAGCAAACCTCCCTCCTTGCCCTCCCAAAGTACTGGGATTCAATGCATGAACCAACCTGCCTGACCTTGTGAATACATGTGCATTCCTGGCACAGAACCTGCCACAAAGTAAATTCTCCAAAATCTTTAACTAGTGTTATTTGTGCATATTTTGGTTTAGTTTTTGAAGTTTACTACAGCCCTTTGCCCATTCTACCATCCTTTAAGGAGACAGAGCAATTAGTTTTGGTGGTATTTGGTGCTACAAATGAGAAAATCAAGGTTTAGAGAGGCTCGGTAACTCTCAGGACAACCCAGCTTTGTGAATGGCAGGTAATAGATCTGACCCTAAGTCTGGTTGCTGCTTCTGGATGTGTTTCTTGACATTCCTCAGTAAAATGTGGTCTGAGTCATCTTGTTAGGTCACACAAATGGCTAGGCACTGTGATTCATATTCTTTCTCAATTCCTCTAGCTAATGTCCAACTTGGCACTGTGACTGCTAAGACTAGGGACTAACAGTTGTGACCACTGAGCAGGAAGAGCCCTGAGGCCACCAGAGGCCCAGTTGACTCTTGTCTTAGAGGCCAAGAGCAGGTGCGCCCCTGCCCCTGGAAGGCTGGCCTTTGCTTGGGTGTGCTGCTACTGAGTCACAGTCTATCTCTGCCTCCAATTTTCTTTTCATTTGCTCCTTATCTCTTGTGTCAGGACCTGGGGTCAGTTTGCACATGATGTGTGGGGAAAAAGCTGGGAAATAAGAGGCTGTTCCCAAGGAAGGCTTTTCCAGTCCTTTGGAAAGCACACAGTCCCTACCCGCCGGGAACCCATAGAGTCTGAAGCCGGTGTGTGTGGTCTTCTCTCACCCCCAGCAGAGCAGGCTCTTGGGAGTCACCCAGTCAGGGAGAAAAGAGTCGTTGCCATCTGCAGATTGAGATGTGTTCAGGTACCATCTGGTGGGGGCACAGCCAACGGGTCTGTCTCCTCATTTTCCTTCAGGCCGACCCCATAATGCATCATCAAGTGGTCATCTTAGGCTTCATCCTACTTCATCTAGGTAAGTGAGCACCTGGCATGGGTCTTGGAAGCCCAGAGGTTGGGGGAAGGAAGGGTAGGTGAAGGCGGTGGTAGAGGTTGTTCTTTGGGCCTTGTTGGGTGGATATGCGTTAACTAGTGAGCAGAGAACCTGCATGGAATTCAATAAATTCCTTAAATGCTAGGAATTACAAAATCCATGGCTAAGTGAGCAAGGCAAGATGCATAACAGATATCAGAATATAGGAAAATTAGCTATTGTGGTGGCACATGCTTCCTAGTTATTTGGGAGGCTGAGGCAGGAGGATTGCCTCTGCACTGGAGGTCAAGGCTGCTGTGAGTTGCGATCATGCCACTGTACTCTAGTTTGGGCAACACAGTGAGACCATGACTTAAAAGAAAAAAGATACCAAAAAAAAAGAAAGGGTAGCAGTTGTAGCCATGGGGTGCAGTTGGCGAGAGGAAGTGAGCCTAGTGGGCCTGAGAAAGGGAGAGTTATCACTTTCTTGCATTCCCTTGTGCCTTTCGGTTATTTTTGACCATGTGCAATTATTTCACTTTGAAAAAAGATTTTAATTCAAAACATTCTATGAGATAGGGAAAAGTTTTAGATTACACATATCTCACACCTTAAACCCTAGTCTCTGGAGGGTGGGATTACCAAGGGAAGCTTACTTGTGTTATATAGTTCCATACTACTCATGATATCATGCATTGTATTTGTAATCCCAAAGCTGATACTACTGTTAGGCAAAATTGGATTATAGGAATTTCAGTGAGAAAAATATACTTATTTTATGGAACAATGAGTTTGTTTGTTTGTTTTTTGAATCAGAGTCTTCCTCTCTTACTCAGGTTGGAATGCAGTGGCATGCTCACAGCTCACAGCAGCCTTGACCCACTGGGCTCAGGCAATCCTCCTGCCTCAGCCTCTGGAGTAACTGGGACTACGAGCATGTGCCGCCACCATGGCTAATTTTCTGATATTTTGGTAGAATCGAGGTCTCACTGTATTGCCTAGGCTAGTATTAATTCTTTTATATATGTGCATCTATGCATACACTTCTAGTCACCTCTTTTTAAAAAACACAAATGGCAGGATGTGCCCAAGATAGACTCCTGAGTTCAAGAGATCTTTCTGCTTCAGCCTCCTGAGTGGCTGGGACTAAGGCATGCACCACCATACCTGGCTAATTTTTTGATATTTTGGTAAAAATGAGGCCTTGCTATACTGCCTAGTCTGTTGCCCAGGCTGGTCTCTTGCTCTGTTGCCCAGTCTGGCTCTAGTGGTTCTCCCAACACAGGAGAATCCCTTGAGGCTAGGGGTTCAAGAACAGCCTGGACAACACAGCCAGACCCTGTCTGTAAAAAATGTTTTTTTAAAAAAGAATCTGTTAACATGGAAAAATATTTATAATATTAAAATTTACAATAGAAGCCCAGAGGCATACTTACAAAACAAATAAACTATACCCAAAGTAAAAATAAATAAATTTAAAAGTAATAACAAAAATTTTTTTTTTTTTTTTTTGAGTTGGAGTCTCACTCAGTCGCCCAGACTGGAGTGCAGTGGCTGCTCCCAGCCACCGCAGCCTCGACCTGCTGGGCTCCGGCGATCCTTCCGCCTCAGCCTTCCAAGTCACTGGAACTACAGGAGCACGCTACCACGCCCGGCTAATTTTTTTGATTTATTGTAGAGATGAGGTCTCGCAAGTTGCCCAGGCGGGTCTCGAACCCACAGGCTCAGGCAATCCACTCACCTCGACCTCCCAAGGCGCGGGATTTCAGGCTGAGCCACCGAGCCCGGCCGTAATAACAAATTTAAAGAAAGAAACAGAGGACTCATTCTCAGTTTCTCTTCTCTTTACTGCAGATCCCGTAGCTTCTTACACAAAAGTGATTGGAACAGTGGGTCAGCAAGTCACAATACCCTGCACCTACAGAGGCGAAATCACTTCCATGTGCTGGGGCCGAGGGTCATGTCCTTCGAGTGGATGCTCTCAGAAACTTATTTCGTCTACTGGAACCCGTGTCAACTTCCAGAGGGACAAGCGTTATCAACTAAAGGGGAACCTTTGGAGTAGAAATGTCTCTTTGACTATAGAAAATGCAGTCCAGGCTGACAGTGGCTTATACTGTTGCCGTGTTGAGCACAGGGGGTGGTTCAATGACATGAAACTCGTCCGGTCATTGGAGATCAGACTAGGTAAGTTTGTTTGCTTTCCTTTGATATTTCATTTAGGTTAATGGAGTTTGCTGTTTGGTAGTGATTTTCCTTTTTCCCTTATTTGAGAAAGAGAAGGGTCTTATAGTCCTGTTTTCCAATAAAGCCTCGCTTTTGGGAAATAAAATAATTTTTTTTTTTGAGTCAGTGTCTCACTCTGTCACCCAGGCTGGAGTGCAGTGGCATGCTCATGGCCACCACTGCCTTGACCTGCTGGGCTCAGGTGATCCTTCCACCTCAGCCTTCCAAGTAGCTGGAACCACAGGCACTAGCCACCACGCCCGACTAATTTTTTGACTTATTGTAGAGAGGTCTCTCCAAGTTGTCCGGGCTGGTCTCGAACCCGTGGGCTCAGGCAATCCTCTCACCTCGGCCTCCCAAAGTGCTGGGATTGTAGGCATGAGCCACCACATCCAACCTGAAGAACTTTTGTTCGTGTAGGTGAAATTGTAATACCAAGCATGACTGAAGGTTATGAGCTAGAATCAGCAAACTATCTCCTAAAGCATTCAGTTGTCCCTTGGTGTCCATGGGAAATTGCTTCCAGGATTTTCCAACGATACCAAAATCCACAACTGCTAAATCTAGGATTTGCCTATATCCTACATACATCCTCACGTATTCTTTAAATAACACCGAATACAATGTAAATGCTATGTAATAGTGTTACACTGTATGATTTAGGATGTAATGATAAGAAAAAAAAGACTGTGCTTGTTTGGTACAGACACAGCCAAACTTTTTTTTTTGTTTTTTGTTTTCCCTTGAGCTCAGGTCTTGTGTGGATATCTCACCCAGCTTTCACAGTTGTCAACTCCATTTTTTTTTAGTGTAGACCTTGTATAAGCATTCAACTCTACCACCTCTTCCTGTCCACTTTTGAAACATATCATATCACCGGAATTAATTTTTTAAACATAAAAGACCTTATCTGAAAACACTGGCATTCTAGCAACTGTTCACCAGTTCTTTTTCAGAAGTTCATGAAATCTAAAAATCTGAGAACGTTATTTTTTCATCTTGATGTGGTCTTTTGAATTTTCCTCACCACTGGAGGAAAGAAGCTAATTCCTGGAGATTTTTTTTTTTCTGGTGCTGTGTTTTTTTGGCTTTTTTTTTTTGAGTTGATGTCTCACTCTGTTGCCCAGACTGGAACGCAGTGACACGATACAGCTCACCGTAGCCTGGACTTCCTGGACTCAGGAGGTCTTCTGAGACAATTCATTACAGGCATGTACCACCACCCCTGGCTATTTTTTTTTTTTTACTTTTTTTTTGTAGAGACAAAGTCTTGTTTGTTGTTCACTTTGGTCTTGAACTCCTGGGCTCAAGCAATCCTGTTGCCTTGACCTCTCAAAGTGCTGGGATAATAGGCATGAGCCATGGCGCCCGGCTCATTCTTTTTTTCCCCTGGATATTTTCTTTTCAAAGTTGGTTAAATCCCTGCATGTAGAATCCATGGAGGTGGAGGGCCAAATGTACTTCAAACAGGCTACTTCATCCATGAAATAGCATTCATAGTTTCATGGTAAAATATAGTGACTATTTTTGTCAGACTGAATTTATTCAACTTAAAGAACCATCCTTTTCCCCCGAGATTGCATTTTAGAAGAATATAAAATGCTAATTCTCAACATTTTAAAACTGTAATGGAGTTCAAACATAAAAAGTAGGTAATATGAAGGGGCTGCCAAAAAAACCAGAATTATCTTTTGGAGGGTGGGCCCTTTGTAGTACAGGCATCTGCTGCTAGATAAGTGTTCTAGGCGCCCATCAGTTTTTATCTGGAAGTTTGAGGTTTTGTCAAGATTTGCATAAGAGGCATCCGGAGTTGTAGCAAACAGGTGACTGGTTCTATCACCATGACAATGCATCTGCCCACACCGTGGTGAGTGTTCAGCAGTTTTTGACCCAAGGTGGCATGACTCCACCCTCCCTATTCACCCATCCCCAAACCACTATTTTTGTTTCCCTGGATAAAAAAAGTCCTCAAAGGGAAAAGCCCTCTTCCCACGTAGAAGAAGTGAAACAAACAAACAAACAAACAAACAAAAAAACAGCAGAAGCACAAAAAATCAATCAAAATTGATGAGTTCAAAAAACTGTTTTGAGCAGTGGAAAAAGCATCTCTATAGGTGTATTGGATCAAATGAAGAGTACTTAGAAGGTGACTGAAGTTTAAACTTGCAAGAGTAAATACACACTTTTTAAAAATATAAATTCTGTTTTTTGGAGGGAGTCACCCCTCATATAAGGTGCTGCTGTGTGGTTATCTCACCCAGCTTTCACAGTTGTCAACTTCATTTTTTTTGCGTGTAGACCTTGTATAAGCATTGGGCTCTCCTACTTCCTGCTGTCCACTTGTGGTCTTTTGAAGTGTATTTTTACATCATATCACCAGAATTGATTTTTTAAACATTAAGAGACCTTATCTGAAAACACTGGCATTCCAGCAACTGTTCACCATTTATTTTTCAGAAGTTCATGAAATCTAAAAATCTGGGAACATTACATTTTTCCATCTTGATGTAGCCTTTCGAATTTTCCTCACCATTGGAGGAAAGAAGCTGGTTCTTGAAGATTTTCTTGTTTCTGGTGCTGTTTATTTATTTACTTTGTTTTTCAGTTGGAGTCTCACTTTGTCGCCCAGGCTGGAGTGCAGTGGCACACTTACGGCCACCCCAGGGTCGACCTGTTGAACTCAGGTGATCCTTCCACCTTAGCCTTCCACGTCAGAACTACAGTCGCGTGCTACCATGCCCAGATCACTTGATTTATTACAGAGACAAGATCTCGCCAAGTTGCCCGGGCTGGTCTCAAACCCACGGTCTCAGGCAAACCACTAGCCTCAGCTTCCCAAAGTGCTGGGATTATAGGCTGAGTCACTGAGCCTGGACTGTTTTTCTTTTTCTTTATTTCTCTTCTTTCTTTTTTTCAGAGGTGGGGGACAGAGCCTTGCTCTGTCATTCAGGCTTGAGTGCAGTGACACGATCATGGCTTGAACTCCTGGGCTCAAGAGACCCTCCCTTCTCAGCCTCCCAAAGTACTGGGATTACAGGCGTGAGCCACCATGTCCAGCTTCTGGTGCTCTTAAAGACTCTCTCTCCACTAATGGATACTTACATTGATACTAGAACCTGTGGCCTTAATAAGCTGTGTCTCTATTATTATTTATTTTTTGAGTAGGAGTCACACTCTGTTATCCAGGTTGGAGTACAGATCATGGCTCACCACAGCCTCTATCTTCTGGACTCAGGTAATCCTTTCACCTCAGCCTCCAGAATAGCTGGGATTAGAGGTATGTGCCACCACACCCAGATAACTTCTTAAATTTTTTGTAGAGACAAGGTCTCACTATGTTGCCCAGGCTTGTCTCAAAATCCTGGGCTCAAGCAATACTCCTGCCTCAGTTTCCCAAAGTCCTTGGATTACAGGTATAAGCCACTATGCCCAACCTCTATTTTTATTTTTTATTTTATTTTTAATTAAGAGGAATTTCAGTTTCAATCTCTCAGCTTTTGGACCCAGCTTGTTTCCCTTGTAAAGGTGAGCAAGATGAGGTCTATTCTGATGGAGAAAGCAGTTGATTCTTGTTGGGCACAGTGGCCACTCCTATAATCCCAGTGCCTTGGAGGCTAGAGGATTGCCTGAGCCCGGGGTTTGAGGCCAGTCTGGGCAACTTGGCGAGACCTTGTCTCTACAGTAAATCAAAAGATTAGCCAGGCGTGGTGGCTCATACCTGTAGTTCCAGCTACTTGGAAGGCTGAGGTGGAAAAGGATTGCCTGAGCCAAGTAGGTTGAGGCTGTGGTAGCTCTGAGTGTGCCACTGCACTTCAGTCTGCATACAGAGTGAGACTCTGACTAAAGAAAAAAAAGAAACTGGAAAGCAAGGAAGGAGGCGGAAAGAAGCTGACAATTCATGCCATAGGCAGAGATGAGAAGGTAGCTGTGCAGGAGAGATGATCGCACTGTGATTACAGCTTTCTTGGAGTTATGAAATTATATTATTAACCTGCTGAATTTTAAAGATGGCATAGAAAGAAATTAGTAGGACTTTTATCATGTATAGACATATTTGTCTTTAAATTCTGTAGACTTTTATAGAACTTAAAGAAATTCTTCAGTAGGTGGATATTTACAGAGCCACTTTTAGGGATCCTCCTGCCTCAGCCTCCCAAAGTCCTGGGATTACACACTCACAGCTACCACAGCCTCTACCTGCCGGGGTCAGCCTTCCAAGTAGCAGGAACTACAGGCATGAGTCACCACACCTGGCTAATTTTTTGATTTACTGTAGAGACAAGGTCTTGCTAAGTTGCTCAGGCTAGCCCCAATAGTCAATTCATGTTTCCCGATCTGGCTTCTTCCACGGGAAAATATCCCAAGAAAGAAAAGTTCCAGCCGGGCTCGGTGGCTCAGCTGTAAATCTGTGCCTTTGGGAGGCTGAGGTGAGTGGATTGCCTGAGACTGCGGGTTTGAGACCCGCCTGGGCAACTTGGTGAGACCTCATCTCTACAATAAATCAAAATGAGCCGGGAGTGGTAGCGCGCGCCTGTAGTTCCAGCTACTTGGAAGGCTGAGGCGGAAGGATCGCCAGAGCCCAGCAGGTCGAGGCTGCGGTGGCCGGGAGCGGCCACTGCACTCCAGTCTGGGTGACAGAGTGAGACTCCAACTCAAATAAATTAAAATAAAATAAAATAATAAAAAGGAAAGTTCCGTGGGCTCTTGTGCTGGTTATGTTTCCTCCTCTGATTTTTTTTCCTATTATGCTCTAAACAAACGAACAAATAAACAAATAAAAATAAAAGTCTCTATATTTAAAGGTCTTGCTGTCGCCCAGGATGGAGTACAGTAGTGTGATCATAGCTCACTACAGCCTCTGAATGCTAAACTCAAGCCATCTTCTCGCCTCAGCTTCCTGAGTAACTGGGACAACAGGCGCGTGCCACCAAAACCAGCCAATTTTAAAATTTTCTGTAGAGACGAGGTTTCCCTATGTTGCCCAGGCGGGTCTCAAAGTTTTGGGCTCAAGTAATCTACCCACCACCGACTCCCAAAATGCTGGGATTACAAGAGTGAACCACTGTGTCCTGCCTGAATATATTCCTTTCAATATCGATAAAGCTGTACTTTTTGGGGGGTGTGCATGTCTCCAAAGCACCCCCTTGTCACAGGTTCTAGTTAGTCAATGACAAAGAACTAGAGCTCAGGGGAGATAATTCTGCTTAGGGACAGTGTCTTATTGCTGTGCTAGGGCACAGCCCCAGCTTGAGGCTCGTGTTTCTTCTGCATGATAATTCTCACATTCATGTGGATTTCTGACTTTAGCCACGACCACAAGAGCTCCAAGGACAACTAGGACCACGACCCCTACAACAACCACAAGAGCTCCGACAACCACGAGGGCCACTACCACTACAACCTCCACGAGAGCTCCAACAACTAAGACCACTACCACTACAACGACCACGAGAGCTCCAACACCAAGGGCCACTACTACTATGACGACCACAAGAGTCACGAAGTCCACAAGAGCTCCAACGACACGTAGGGCCACTACAACTATGATGACCACAAGAGCTCCAGCAACAACTAGGGTTACCACCACTATGACACCCACAAGGGCTCCAGTGGCAGCTGGGATCACTACCACTATGATAACCACAGGTGAACCAGAGACACCTGGGGCCACTACCACTGTGATGGCCACAACAGATCCAGTGACACCTGGGGTCACTACCACTACAGTGATCACAGGAGCTCCAGTGACACCTGGGGTCACTACCACTATGGCGACCACTGGAGCTTCAGTGACCTCTGGGGTCATTACCACTATGATGACCATAGAAACGCCCATGACAACTGGGGTCACTACAACAACAATGACCTCAGGAGTTCCAGTGACATCTGGGGTCACTACAACTAAAAAGGCCACAGGAGAACCAGTGACAACTGGGGTCACAGCCACTGTGATGACCACAGAAGCTCCAGTGACAACTGAGGTCACTCCCATTACAACAACCAGAGGAGTTCCGGTAACGCCTGGGGTCACTACCACTACAATGACCACAGAAGAACCAGTGACAACTGGGGTCACTACCACCAAGAATACCACAGGAGAACCAATCACAACTAGGGCCACTACCATTACAACGACCACAGGAGCTCCAGAGACAGCTGGGGTCACTACCACTACAACGATCACAGGAGCTGCAGTGATGACTGGGGCCACTACCACCTCGATAAATACAGGGGCCTCAGAGACACCTGGGTTCACTACAACTATGATGACCACCAGAGCTCCAGTGACAACTGAGGCCTCTACCACTATGATGACCACAGAAGCTGTAGTGACCACTGGTGTCACCAATACTACGATGACCACGGGAGCTCCAGTGACACCTGGGGTCTCTATGACTATGATGACCACTGGAGATTCAGTGACCACTGGGGTCATTACTACTATGACAACCACAGGAGCTCCCATGACAACTGGGCTCACTACCACAACGATGACCTCAGGAGTTCCAGTGACACCTGGGGTCTCCACTTCTATGATGACCACAGGAGAATCAGTGACAACTGGGGACATTACCATTACAATGACCACAGGAGCTCCAGTGACACCTGAGGTCACTACCACTACAATGACCACAAGAGAACCAGTGACAACTGGGGTGACTACCACCAAGATGACCACAGGAGCTCCAGTGACAACTGAGGCCACTACCATTATGACAACCACAGGAGCCTCAGTGACATCTGGGGTCACTACCACTATGATGACCACAGAAGAACCTCTGACAAATGAGGCTACTACCATTATGACGACCACAGGAGCTCCAGTGACACTTGGGGTCACTACCACTACAATGACTACAGGAGAACCAGTGACAACTGGGGCTACTACCATTGCGATGACCACAGGAGCTACAGTGACACCTGGGGTCTCTACCTCTACAACGACCACAGGAGAACCAGCAACAATGAGGGTCACTACCACCAAGATGAGCACAGGAGAATTAGTGATAACTGAGGCCACTACAGTTACAATGACTACAGGAGAACCAGTGACAAATGAGACCACTACCATTACAATGACCACAGGAGCACCAGTGACACCCAGGGTCACTACCACTACAATGACCACAGGAGAACCAGCAATAACTGGGGTCACTACCACCAAGATGACCATAGGAGAACCAGTGATAACTGGGGCCACTACCTCTATGACAACTACAGGAGCTTTAGTGACCACTGGGGTCATTACCACTGTGACAACCCCAGCAGAACCAGCATCAACTGATGTCACTACCATTTTGATGACCACAGGAGCTCCAGAGACAGCTGGGGTCACTACCACTACAATGAACACTGGAGCTCCAGAGACACCTGGGGTCACTACAACTGTGATGACCACTGGAGCTCCAGTGATGACTGAGGCCTCTACCACTTTGATGACCACAGAAGCTGTAGAGACCACTGGGGTCACCACCACTACGACAATCACAGGAGCTCCAGTGACACCTGTGGTCACTACCACTATGATGTCCACAGAAGCTCCTGTGACAACTGGGGTCACTACCACAACAATGACCTCAGGAGTTCCGGTGACACCTGGGATCACTACCTCTATGAATACCACAGGAGAACCAGTGACAACAGGGGCCACTACCACTGTGATGATCACTAGAGATCCAGCGACACCTGGGATCACTACAACTACAATGAACACAGGAGAACCAGTGACAACTGAGGCCTTTACCACTATGATGACCACAGAAGCTGTAGAGATCACTGGCGTCACCACTACTACGATGACCATGGAAGTTCCAGTGACACCTGGGGTCTCTACGACTATGATGACCACTGGAGCTTCAGTGACCACTGGGATCATTACCACTATGTCAACCACAGGAGCTCCCATGACAACTGGGGTCACTACCACAACGATGAGCTCAGGAGTTCCAGTGACACCCAGGGTCACTACCGCTATGATGACCACAGAAGAACCAGTGGCAACTGGGACCACTACCACTGTTATGACCACACGAGAAACAGCAACAATTGGGATCACTACCACCAAGATGACCACAGGAGAACCAGCGATAACTGGGGCCACGACCATTACAACGACTTCAGGAACTCCTATGACAACTGGGGTCACTACCATTACAAAGACCACAGCAGCTCCAGTAACAGCTGGGGTCACTACCACTTTGATGACCACAGGAGGACCAGTGACAACTGGGGCCACTACCATTCCCATAGGAGCTCCATCAGCAACTAGAGTCTCTACCTTTAACCTGGTCCCGAGTGTTCCAACGTCCCCTAGAGTCTCTGTCTCTGCTCCTACAATGGCATCACCGATGCAAAACCACACGCCAGGTAAAACAGATGTGTCTGGGAGCCCTTCTAATGAGAGGCTGTGGACCATTCGGGTGCTGTGTCAAGGTAGAAGGAAGGCCTAGGGTGAGGGATCTTAGCTGGTTTCAAACAGGGGCTCTTCAAGATTCGTGTTCCTTTCTGCTTTCCCCAATTCTATGTACCTTTTGTATACATAAGCATTTTCAGAGTGAGGAGACCTGTCACTTTTTGTTGTTGTTTTACCCATCACTCTTCATCAGCTTCTCAAAGAATCTGATTATTAGTCAAAAATAGAAGAACCACTAGGAATTTTTTTTTTTTTTAGTTGGGGTCTCACTGTTGCCCAGACTGGAGTGCAGTGGCACACTCATGGCCACCGCAGCCTCAACCTGCTGGGTTCAGGTGATCCTTCTGCCTCAATTTTCCAAGTAGCTGGAACTATATGCATGTGCCACCACACCTGGCTAATTTTTTGATTTATTGTAGAGGTGAGGTCTCACCAAGTTACCCAGACTTAGTCTCGAATCCATGGGCTCAGGCAATCCTCTCGCCTCGGCCTCCTTAAGTGCTGGGGTTATAGATATGAGCCACTGTGCCCAGCACTACTAGGATATTTAACGAGGATAATATGGTTCTAGATCAGCCTGTCATGGCTTTATGACGGGAAAGCAGGGAATACCAGACCACAAAAGTTGGGGTAATGAGATCTGTCCTCACAGGGAGTTTTGAAAGGAGATCAATAGTCCATTCTGAAGTCAGCCCCTTCAATTGATAAGATTTCAACGAAGTTAACATTTTCTGTTTTCTATGCACCAGTACCATACTGTATGCATTTAATCCACTTTATCTACTATGGCTGTGCTTCAAACCTATTTTATTCTTGAGGGAACTGAGAGTATCTAAAGTTCATTGTTGAAAGTTATACAGATAGAAAGTGGTTGAGTCAGGATTCAATCTCTGTTCATTTGAGTTGAGACTAGTGCTTTTAACTGCTGGATCCCATGAGCACTGAGTTTTATGTTTGGATGAATTTGTCCTGATCTGACATCTTCACTGAAAAAGCCACCCTGATTTTCAGGAAAGTCAGTGTGCTTCAAGGGTCCTTTAATTTATTTATGTGTGGAAATTGCACAAGATGCTATTGATACTCAGGAAAACAGTAAACATGGAATTTAAGGACTTAGAGATTTAGAATGCACATATTCATTTTTTTAATTCAGCCATATGGTTCACACATCGAATTCCCCATAGATAAGAGATTGGGTTTAATACAAATGGAGAGTAACTTGACTTACAGGTGAGGAAATAGCTTGTCATTCTGAGGACAAGTTTAGGTTCAAATCTTCTATTTCCAAGATTAAAAAGATAACTCTTAGTGGAGATTCTGAAAGCCCCCCAAAACCCTTTGACCCCTTGAGGTGGCTCTGGATTCTGAGGAATAACAGAAATGTCACAACCTCTTAGTCAGAATAACCTGATGGAACATACTGATTTTCCTTTACTTCCGTTGAATTGTTGAATCATGTGTGTATTTAACTAGGATGGGGTCTGTATTTAACTAGGATTGGACTATGATCTGAGTATGGAAGAGAGGGCTTTAAGTCAAAAGTTTGTAAGAGAAACAGATTTGTTCCAGGCAGCTGCACACACTAGAGAATCTGTTAGACTTTCTGAATATTGACTTAACTTTTTTTTTTTTTAAGAAAGAAAAGTTTATTTAAAAGCAAATTATAGAAAGTGAAAGAAGAGAAGATTCACCTCCCCAAGGTGGGGGAGGGGGACCAAAGCCAGGAAGCATG
>NW_007250405.1:203296-208180 GCF_000164805.1 Carlito syrichta
CATCTAACTTTTTTTTTTTTTTTTTTGAGTCAGATTCTATGTCATCCAGGCTGGAGTACAGTGGCATGCTGCTCACGGCCACCACAGCCTCCACCTGCTGGACTCAGGTGCTCTTTCCACCTTAGTCTTCCAAGTAGCTGGAACTACAGGCACGCGCCACCATGCCCGGCTAATTTTTATCATTTATTGTAGAGTTGAGGTTTCGCCAAGTTGCCCAGGCTTGTCTCGAATCCAGGGACTCAGGCAAATCCTCTCACCTCGGCCTCTCAAAGTGCTGGGATTATAGGCATGAGCCACCGGGCCCGGCCTGACTTAATTTTTTAATACTTACTTTATGCTGCTAAGGTGGATGGATTAGTGGTCTTGGTTTGAAGAACATGCCTACATTATGGACTTGGCTGAAAACTGAGATTTAGAAGAAAAGTGTTGGTTATGTCCATTTGACCTCCTGGGGGTGGTATTAATTATGTCTCATGCTTATCCTGAGAGTTTCCTAAAGTTTAGGGTTGAACTTTACAGGACAGGAAGGAGTGAACACTGGAGCTAATTGAATGCAGGGACATTTATCTTTACGTCCACCCCTCCCTGCACCCAGTGTCTCTAGGACATGCCAGAGGCCTAAGGTATCCTTGGAACGATTGGATGTAAGGTTGTAGGAGCTGGGGAGAAAAGAAAGATCTGACTGGGCTCGGTGGCTCAGCCTGTAATCCCAGCCCTTTGGGAGGCCGAGGTGAGTGGATTGCCTGAGCTCATGGGTTTGAGACCAGCCCCAGCAACCTGGAGAGACCTCGTCTCTATGATAAAATAACATAAAATAACTAGGCATGGTAGTGCACATCTGTAGTTCTGGCTACTTGGAAGGCTGAGGCGGAAGGATTGCCAGAGCCCAGCAGGTCGATGCTGGGGTGACAGTAAGCGTGTGTGCCACTGCACTCCAGCCTGGTGGAGTGAGACTCCAATTCAAGATATAAAATAAAATAAAATAAAGATCTACAAAGACCCAAACTCAGGAAAGAAGTTAAACTCAAGAGGTCTTTTGCACAGAACGAAACTGTACAAATACCGACCATCTGACTCTCTTGTGGGATCCTATTTTCAGTTCCAAAAGAGAGCCACATCAAGCCACATCATCTTACAGGTGTGAGCATTTGAGGAAAACAGCAAAACAGTTCAGAACAAGAGAAAGGGCGATGTTGAAATGAGGCACTATTGAGACTGTCATGGAGAAGGGGAAACAGACAGACCAACAGACAGACTGGTGGGAGACAGAGAGCAAAACCCAGGATCAGAAATTCTCGTACAACCCACCACTCATTTGTTCTAAATGTCTGTTGTGCCCTAAGAGGAGGGAATCAGGTAAAGACCGTATAAAGAGGCAAGGGATCAAGTTTGCAGGTGAGGTAAGATGTTCAGTAGGAAATAAAGGTAAAGTTTCAGAATAGGAAGGAAAACGGCCCTTACCAGAGAATTCTAGTGGAAGCTTTTCTGGTGAAAAGTAGAGGATGAGTCTGAGAACACAGGAAATCCCCCTTGAAGAAGGAATGACTAGAACGCAAGTGCAGAAGGGGCCAGGTCAGGGTCTTCCAGGAAGCTTCCTTCATGACTTGCAAATCATTACCAAGGCCAAGACAGTGAGCAATAATGTCAGCTTGAACAGACCTCACAGAATTAATATCTTGAGTATCTCTTCTGTGTTAGTTAATATGTACATCTCCATGGAAAGACTTGTGAATAATTGAACTTGAACAAAGCCAGGAAATCCAGACCAGGGCTGCTGTGAAGTGGGGAGGACAGGTTGGTGAAAATTCCCAGGCCCTTTTCCCTGAAAGTTGAATGTCACTTGTATGAATAAAACAAAGCTTCATTGGTTGTCCAACATAAGATGTGCTGTTGTAGGCTTTGTATATGTAGAGGGAACCTAGAAGTACAGAAAGTGAAATAATCCTGTCTATTGATAAGAGTGTCTAGAACATTATCTAGATCTCATTTCTTTGTGATAAAATAATGAGATATCAGGGCAGTACTTGAGGGGTAGCTTGCAATTTATTTCCACGAGCAGTTGAAAGGGTTAGAAGTGGGTGGTGGGAGCCATGCATGTCTCTTGAGGAAGACCGGGTAAGGGCCTCATAGAGAGTTGATGACAATTCCTGGGGGCACAAATTTTCCTTCCCAGATGGAACCTATTTCTTCCCTTCTTTTAATTTCCATTGCTACTTCAATTCCTCCAACTCAGCCTGCAGAAACCCAGCCCATGACCCTGCAGGATACAACCAGGACCTTGGGGATTGAGACTACCGACTCATCATTGTCTCCTGGCACAACAGCATCTACATTCTCTTTCCTGAACTCCCAGATCATTTAACTCTTCATAACCATTAACATTGTTGAGAGAACTTGCAGGAATAAGACAGATCTGACTTGTGTGCCAGCACTGGCCACTCAAGTCCACTCTTTGACTTGGGCAAATCTACCCTTTTGAATCTGTTTCGTCATTTGTAAAGTGAATGTAATACCAAGGATCTTGTGGAATGCTTCTGAGGATTAAGTGAGATGAAGGATTTGGGGCACAGGGAGTAGGCTACAGATTTAATAACCACTATTATTATTAATTTAGAACATCTAGAATCCACATGCCTGACTGGCACATGTAGCTGGTATGATTTGGGAACATTCACATGCATATTACTTTATTTTTATAAATCAAATCAACCCACCTTGCCTCCAAACTTATTGTTGGACGTGATCCCTTGAGCTAGGGCCTTAAAAATAATTAAATCCAGCTGTCTGGTGTCTGGACCAAACTGGTCATCCATGCTTCTTCCACGACCCAAACCCTAAGTACTCCTAGGAGACTCCCCTGCCTGGACAAACTTGTGTTTTCCTGAGGGCATCCTGAGATGGAGCTATGGTCTGAATGTTTGTGTGCTCCCCAACTCCTCCTCCTCCACCCCTCAGTTTAGGGAAAACTCTGAGATGGATCTCTTCCCCCCCACCCCGTTTCACACCACCACAACAGCAATTAACACATAAGAAGATTTGTGTGACCAAATGTGTCTGGGTTATTTATTTCCCTCACACACCAGGAAGCAGATGCCAGCTGGGTGTCTTTCAATTCCTGTGCTAGCTACCTGGAGATAGTGTCAGATCCCACAGGATGAGGCTCAGTCCCTGAGACTGCCACCTTTCAGATACCACAAGCAAGTCCGGGCCTCCAGCACTTCTGACTGACGGTCTTAAAGTTGGGGTTCCCACGACCCCCTCTTTGGGCTCGATTAATTTGCTGATGTGGCTCACAGAACTCAGAGAAACACGTTTGCTGGTTTGTTTTACAGGATATTGAAGAGATGCACAGGGCGAGGTATTGGGGAGGAGCAGGAAGCTCCCACACCCTCCCTGGGCACCACCTCCGGGAATCTCTGTGTGTTCAGCGCTTCAGAAACTCTTCGAACCCAGTCATCTTGGGTTTGTACAGAATCTTCATGACATCAGCATTTTCCTCCCCAAGGGGTCTTATGACTCACAATCAGCAGGGTAGGGAAGATCAGAGTCCTGCCTCAGGGCAGGTGACAGAAGGTCCAGAAAAGGTTGCAAAGGTTCTCTTTCCTGAGGCTTGCTCCTGAGACCTAACACGCAACATTATAACAAAAGATTGTAACAAGGACTATGATACTCATTAGCCAGGAAATGTGGATGAAAATATATATGTGTGTGTATATATATATATATATATATATACACACACACATACGCACACACACACACACGTACATACATATATATAGATGTATATCTCATAATATCACACCCCCGAATTCATGTTGATACCTAATCCCCAAAGCAAATATTAGTAATAGGTGGGGCTTTGGTGGGGGAAGTGGTAATCACATCATAAGGGTTCTGCCTTCGTAAATGGGGTAACTGACCTTAAAAGAGCCCCAAAGAGTTTGTTTGCTGCTTCCCCACATGAGGACTGGCAGATGGCAACATCTGTAAGGAAGAGGACCCTCACCAGATACCCAGTCTAATTGGACCTTGAATTGGACTTTGCGGACTCTAGAACTGTGAATAGTAAACTTCTGTTTATAATGCTGGGTAGTGGCTTGTGCCTGTAGTCCCTGCTTTTGAGAGACTGAGTAGGAAAATTGCTTGATCTCGGGAATTTAAAATCAGCCTGGGCAACATTGCGTGACCTCGTCTCTACAAAAAAATCAAGGAAATAAGCCAGGAGTGGTGGCACATACCTATAGCCTTAGCAACTAAGGAGGTGAAGAGAGGTCAGGATTTTGTGGCTTCAGTGAGCCCTGATTGTGCCACTGGACTCTAGTCTGTGAGACTCTGATGCAAAGAAAAAAAAATCTGTTTATAAGTTAGACTGGGGCCTAAGCTATTTTATTTTAGCAGTCTGAACAGATTAAGACAGATGGATTGAGGACATCAACACCAGCATCAAAGAAGCAGGCATGTCCCACCAAATTCCTGCTTAGCGGGAACACAGAGAGGACATGAAATGGAGGCTTATTATAGGAGATGACAATTTTATTTATGCAGGCAGACTTGGCGGGCTAACGCTCCCAGGCCGAGCCCCCAGAAAGGGAGAAGAGGGGTCTTATATCTTTGTTTAGGTAAGGGAGGGGGATCATGTTGAGGGATTACTCATTTTCTTTGGAATTCATAAGGTTGTACTCAACAAAATCAGATTTTCCAAAGAACAAAATGGTTTCCAGGAAATGCAGGGCGAGTAGGCTTGTAAACTGTCAACTTCAAAAGAGGGGTTTTGGATAAGTTTGTGAAGTAGTTACTCTTTTGCATTTCCATGAAAGCCATCAGTCCTTGGCTATTTGGTTTTTCTCAAACAAAACTGGTCTGGCAGGTTTTCAGAGCTTG
>NW_007250405.1:208395-246264 GCF_000164805.1 Carlito syrichta
TCGAACCCGCGGGCTCAGGCAATCCACTCACCTCAACCTCCCAAAGGCGCGGGATTACAGGCTGAGCCACCAAGCCCGGCTGTTAATTGATTTTCAAAAGGAATACTTTCAACTGCTACCACCTCCCTCTCTGCCACACTGCCACTCCATTCCACACAATCTTTCCCACTCCCCCGGGGCCTCCTATAACCTCTACTCTGCAGAAAAACAAAACGGACCTGTCTTTCCTTATGGTGTAGAGAGGTGCTGCTGAATCTTGTTCTCTTTCTCAGCTAACCTTTGTTGCCCATGGTGGTAAATTTTGGGAGTACCTGGTGCAGAGCTTTATGTCCTGCCAAGCTGTCTGATGTGTCCTCCTGCAGCATCCAAGCAAGGTCTCACCTTGAAGGACTCCTTGTATGTGTGACTCATTGCGCTTAGGAGTTGCCGGTCTACAGGCGGCTGCTCCTGACTCTATGGCTGACCTTTTGCCAGTCATTCCTGAGATCTGGCTCATTTAAAACGGACCTGCAGTGAGATTCACAGAGGGACTCACTGTTGGGATTCTATAACAGTGACATTTGGTTTTGAAAATGGAATCCATAGTGAGAGCTGTTTCCGGGCACAAAAACAAAATGCAAATAGAGAGAAACACACAGTAACAGCAGTGGGAGCAGCTGCACCCCCCTCTTCTAAGGCGTGAGAAGGAAGAAGGTGAGAGTGGGGAGTCTATCTCTAAAATATCATGTCTCCAAAACCTCGTCACGGTAGGGCTTTGCAGGGTGGAACAGACAGTAGAGCAGCTGAGTCTCCAGGGCTCATGCAACTGCTGCAGTTGTGGCCGGGTACCCGAGCCTCTTGGGTTCAGTCCTTGCTGGGCCCGTGTCAGTCCTCAGTTGCCTGAAGCCTCTTGGAAGCAAAGAATGTTAGGTCTGGAAGGGATTTTGGCTGTCCTGTAGCCCACCACTCACCTTGACAGATGGAGGTGCCAGGAACCTTCTGCATCGTCTTGTTCAGTTCTTGCAATGTGGCCATATTTATTACCATTGCTTGATTGGGGAGGCCCCAGAAATCTGCTTTGGAGACATATAGCTCCCAGGTCAGCCATCAGTTGCTAGTTGTGAGCCCGTGGGCAAGTTGTTGAACATTCTTCCCTTCCTGGTTAAGAGTACCTGACACTGGAAAAGTGCCTTATGTAGTGTTCCTCCTCCTCCTCACTGCGCTTTCCATGAAATAATAATGATGATGATGATAATAATAATAGCTGATATTTATCCAACATAGTGTCAACTGCTTTACATGTTACATCTCATTTACTGTAATGGTCTGTGTACTGTTAATAGCTTGTAGTTCAAGGTTACTCGAACTAGAAATGTATATACAGCAGTCTCCTTTTACTATAGTTTCGCTTTCTGTGATTTCAATTTACCTATTGCTGTCAATTTCTTATTGTGCCTAACTTATGTATTAGACTATCTCATAGGTACATATGTATAGGAAAATCATAGTTTATATAGGGCTTGGTACTATCTGTGGTTTCATGGATACATTGGAGTCTTGGAATATATCACCTGCAGATAAGGGGGCACTGTTCTATGAATGGGCTTCTGTGATTACCCTAAAATTGTAGGTATAACTTGGTGTGTATATGCATTTTTTTAATAAAGAAAGAAAAAAGAAGTCCATGACAAATAGGTTAAGAAATACAACTTTAAAAGGATAAATTGATATCATGTTAATAACTTGGTGTTACTCTTGCAATGCCGACAGCATTTGAGCATATTATTATTCAACTTTTCATTTGTCACCAGAAAGCAATGTGAATATATTTAGTGTCTGCAGTGAAATGCAATTTTTTTGTAATTCTAATTAAATTTCCTTCTTGTTGAGCAGATGGGAATGGCACTCTGACACAGTCTTCAGATGACCTTTGGCATAAGAATCAAACTGTAAGCATATTCCTTCCTGTTTGATTAGTCAGATTCACTAGTATATCTTCCTGCAAGCAAGTTACATTTAAAGGCTCTTTCTGTAAGACTAGCCCACAATTTGATTTTTTTCTCTTTAAAATCAAAGAGTGGGCACTTAAGTAGGATGCTTTACTTTCAAAAGTTCATTTTAGGTGAACCAGCTCGTTAGAGATGCCCATTAAGTGATATTCTACTGAATACCACACAGACACACATACACTACACAGACTTCTTTCAGCCAGAAACTGGGGAAAGAAAAAGACAGCACTAATTTAAGGAGAGTAAGCTAGTATAACCGACCAAGGAGGAGTTCAGTTAACATGAGGGAAACAACATGCTTTGATGGGCTGGGCTGGAGCCATCCCAAACACAAAGGAAATGTAAGTGAAATTGTGCCTGCTTAAAGATAGACCTCTGATATCTCTTCCTCCAGAAATGGCCGCTTTGTGTAGAAATTTTGAGGCCGATATTGACCATTTCTATACATAAGCCACCCGATAGAATTAGCTAACTTTTGATTCTGTAAGATGTTCTCATATGCTTTCCACAGTGAGTTTGAGGAACAATCTAAGGGCCCCCAGTCTCATGATACTTATTAAAGTCTCTTTGCAAATAAGCTAGACAAATTTATTCTTATTTGTATCTGGAGTCGAAGTCTCACTCTGTCTCCCAAACTGGAGTACTGTGGCATGATCATGGTTCTCCACAGTCTCGACCTCTCAGGTTCAGGCGATCTTTCAGCCTCAGCCTCCCAATTCCTGGAATTACAGGCACACACCACCATACCCAGGTGATTTTTGTGTGTGTGAGTGTGTGTGTACGTGGTAGAAACGAGGTCTTGATAATTTTCCCAGGCTGGTCTCGAACGCCTGGCCTCAAGCAATCCTCCCACTTCAGCCCCCCAAAGTGCTGGGTTTAGCCATCGTGCCTGGTCGACACATTCTTAATAGGACCTTTTCTTTTGAATCCTGGGAGAAACAACCTGCCTTTTAGTATGTGCAAGAAATTTAGAGGCAAAAACAGAAAGAGCATAAGGTTAAGAGAATAATCCTGTTAGCAAGTTGTAAGAAATGACAACATGGCCATGGTAAGAGACATTTAAAAACTCAGGCAAAGCAGGGCTATTTAGCATTGGGCCAAGTGGCTTAATGTTATACACCTTAGTGTCAACAAGAACACTACTGCACAGGATTAATATTTTAAAACTTTGACCGAGTGTAGTAGTACACACCTGTAGTCTCAGCACTTTGGGAGATGGAGGAGGGAGGATTGCTGAGGCCAGAAGTACGAAACCAGCTTGAGGAACATAGCAAGACCTTGTCTTCACAAAAAATTAATAACAAATTAACTGGGTGTGTGGTGTTTGCCTGTAGTCCCAGCTACTTGGGAAGCTTAGGTGGGGGGATAATTCCTGTATTCCTAGAGCCCAGGAGTCCAAAGCTGAAGTGAACTGTGATTATGCTTCTGCACTCCAGCCTGGACAACAAAGTGAGACCCTGTCTCCAAAAACAAAAATGTAGCTGGGCTCGGTGGCTCAGCCTGTAATCCCGCGCCTTTGGGAGGCTGAGGTGAGTGGATTGCCTGAGCCCACGGGTTCGAGACCCGCCTGGGTAGGTGAGACCTCATCTCTATAATAAATCAAGCTGGGCGTGGTAGTGTGCGCCTGTAGTTCCAGCTACTTGGAAGGCTGAGGCGGAAGGATCGCTGGAGCCCAGCGGCCACTGCACTCCAGTTTGGGCGACAGAGTGAGACTCCAACTCAAAAAAAAAAAAAAAAGTGTTTTTTAACAGCTTGTATGGCATGCACTGATTGACCTGATGGATGTGTGCTGAATTTGTATGTTCTGTTTAAATATCAGAACTGCCACTATGCACATGCTAAGTGTGTTACTATATGATCAAACTTATGCTGGATTAAAAAAAAAAAAAACATTCTGAATGGTACAGTTGTTTTTTATTTCAGTTACCTAAAAAACTGCTGTTGTTTTTTCCCAGCAAGTGAAAGCAATTTAAAAGCAAATTCAAGACGGGCCTACTCAGACAAACAAACAAACAAACAAACATACAAAAACGGCAGTTTAAAAATGTGTGGGCTTTTTGTACCCACATCTGACGTCAAGATGTTTCCCAGGTTTTATGAAAACATGTAGCATATATTCTGACCCAATAGGTCACTTTCCTGGGCTTTATTTTTTTATTTTTTTGAGTTGGAGTCTCACTTTGTCGCCCAGACTGGAGTGCAGTGGCATGCTCCTGGCCACCGCAGCCACGACCTGCTGGGCTCCAGTGATCCTTCCACCTCAGCCTTTCAAATAGTCAGAACTACAGGTGCACACTACCACGCCTGGCTAAATTTTGATTTATTGTAGAGATGAGGTCTCGCCAAGTTGCCCGGGCTGGTCTTGAACCCCCAGGCTCTGGCAATTCACTTACCTCGGCCTCCTAAAGTGCTAGGATTACAGGCTGAGCCACCAAGCCTGGTCCCTGGGCTTTATATTAAGGAAAAAATTAAACACACATATATAAAGATTATGAAAAGTCAGGCATCATGGCTCATGCCTGTAATTCCAGTGCTTCGGAGCCTGAAGAGGGAGACAGGAATTCGAGACCAGGAATTCAAGACCAGTCTGGGCAGCATAGCAAGACCTTGCCTGTACAAAAAAAAAAAAAAAAAAATTGTCAGGTGTGCTGGTGTGTGCATGCATTCCCAGCTACTTAGGAGGCAGAGGTGGGAGGTTTGCTTGAGCTTAGGAGTTCAAAGCTGCAGTGAGCTATATACGATTAAACCACTGCACGCCAGTCATGCAACAGAGCAAGACCCCATTGCTTAAAAAAAAAAAGATGTTCATTGCTGCTATTTATAATGTTATAAACAATCTAAATGCTCAATAGTAAGGAATTAATTATTTAGTCAATTAAGCACATCCACATATTGCTATTAAGAATATAGTAGTTGGTCCAGCGCAGTGGTTCATGCCTATAATGTCAGCAGTTTATGAGTCTGAGGTGGGAGGATCACTTACAGCCAGGAATTTGAGACTTCTCTGGGCAACACAATTCTACATTTCTGCCTAATTGCACAGCATTAAATGGGTAATTAGGACCATGTTTGTGAGCAGCTACTTTTAATCAAGTTTATTTATATAAACAGACAGAATCTTGAATTACATTTAAAAAACAAGTAAGAACTGTATTCAAGGACCAGATTTAATCATTGAGCATGTTCAATAACAGCACATTAAGTCAACTTATATATGAACAAAAAATGTTTTATGTAATGTAAAGCACGTTGCATTTTAATGTAATATAAAAGAATGTATTAACCGGGCTCATGGCTCAGCCTGTAATCCCGCGCCTTTGAGAGGCAGAGGTGAGTGGATTGCCTGAGCCCACAGGTTTGAGACTTGCCTGGGCAACTTGGCGTAGACCTCATCTTTACACTAAATCAAAAAATTAGCTGGGCATGGTAGCGTGCACCTGTAGTTCAAGCTACTTGGAAAGCTGAGGTGGAAGGATCGCCGAAGTCCAGCAGGTCGAGGCTGCGGTGGCCGGGAGCGTGCCACTGCACTCCAGTCTGGACGACAGAGTGAGACTCCAACTCAAAAAAAAAAAAAATGTATTTATGGAAATACGCCATTGACTTTTAAAACAGGTATAATTTACATGCAGTATATAGAAATCTACTTTACACAAACAGTTTTAGTTTCTTTTTTTTTAATTAAGAAAAGTATTTTAGACACAGGGTCTTGCTCTGTCACCCAGCCTGGAAGGCAATGATACAATCACAGCTCACTGCCGCCTCAAGTTTCTGTGTTCAGGGAAGCCTCCTGCTTCAGCCTCCTGAATAGCTGTGGCTACAGGCATGCCCCACCACATTTGGCTAATTTTTTTTTTTTTTTTTTTTTGGTAGAGACAGGGTCTCACTATGTTGCTCAGCCTGGTCTTGAACTCCTGGCCTCAAGCAATTCTCCCATTTTGGCTTCCTAAAACACTGGGATTATAGGAATGAGCCACCGTACCTGGATCAGTTTGAGTTTTGACAAATGTATACAACTATGTAAATGCCACCCTAAGCAAGATATAAATATTTCCATCATTCAAAGTACGTTTTGAATTTCAGAATGGCCTAGAATTTCACCATATGGTTATAATCTCCGATATTCAGTCATATGCTCATGTTTCTGAAGAAACCCAGAGCCAATAGAGATAAACGTGACTGGATAACTTATTCTAGGAAATATTTTCTCTCCATAGCTCTCTAACAAGATGCTTTTTCAATCTGCTGTTGTTTCCTTAGCCAACGTCCTCAGCATACAGTTCCGGGATGACCAGCACCGCTAAGATACTCTATGCGGGAACTGGTATTTCTGCCTTGGCGTTGATTATGCTACTGGTTGTCATCATTGTCAAAAGTAAGTCATTTCAAGATTGCTCCTAAGGGATTAGGTGGGGATCTACAGCCAACCTGCTTGGGTTCAAGTAGTTCTATACACCATGGTCTTTGGGTTTTTTTTTTTTTTTTTTTCTGAATCTGAGTCTCACTCCGTTGCCCAGGCTGGAGTACAGTGGCATGCTCACGGCCACCCCAGTGTCGACCTGCTGGGCTCAGGTGATCCTTCCACCTCAACCTTCCAAGTAGCCGGAAACTACAGGCACGCGCCACCATGCCCAGCTAATTTTTTGATTTATTGTGGAGATGAGGTCTCGCCAAGTTGCCCAGGATGGTCTCGAACCTGCGGTCTCAGGCAATCCTCCCATTTCGGTCTCCTAAAGTGCTGGGATTATTGACGTGAGCCACCGCACTCAGCCCACTATGTGATTTTGATTTCACATGAATTTCCTAGATTCTAAAACCTCATCTATAAAATGCACATGGCAATATCATCCACCCCAAGGGAGATGTGATTTAAATGCTTGAGTACCTGCAATGCCCTGAGAATGGTGTCTGGCACATGGAAAGTGCACAACATCCTAAACTGTAATTATGATAATTAGATAAGATCCTTTTGCCATAAAGCTCTGTAAATCTCAAGGAGCTTATATTCTAGTGGAGTTTTCACTGGATATCATTGTTTCTTAAACTTGTTCCTTATTTTGCAATTATTGGGCTCCCCAAGGAGACAAGTTAAATTCTCCAAGAGAACTTAAGTAGTCGTTCCTCTGTATTTTCAGGGGATTGATTCTAAATTTCCCTCAATACCAAAATCTGCAGTTGTTCAAGTTCCCTATGAGATGGTGTAGGATTTGCACACGACCTACTCACATTCTTTCATGTATACTTTATATAATCTCTAGTGTTCCTGTAATGCCAAATATGGTGTAAATGCCATGTAACTCATTGTCATACTGCATTGTTTTTTATCTGTATTATTATGTTTATTATTGTTTTTGAAAATGTTTTCAATCCATCGTTGGTTAAAACAGAGGGTGCGGAACCCATGGATATGGAGGGCAACTGTGTTAAGTAAGAGTTTGTTGGAGACGGTTATGACTTGGAAGGCAAGAAACCCTTGTAATGTGTATCTCTTTCAGCAGAGGAGGCACATGAGACATTGGGAGGAGAGAATGATGACAAGACTAAGACTAGAACAAAAGGCTTCCAAAAGTAACCCCCCAGGGCTTCCTGTCTCCCTTCTGCCAGTTGTGTGCATGTATTTCTGTTTTTGTGCATCTCAGTGTAACCAGCCCCTCCCATAAAGAACTATAGTTATCAATTTTGCAACACAACGTATTTGAACCCATTACTGATCCATTTCATAAGTCTGGGCAAAGGAGAGTTAGAAAATGAAGAGTATGTTTGGCAAATTTAAGAAAATCTTCACATCATTGTTTTAGATCTTGATTAGTCAAAATGATTATTTAGAAATTGGGTGCAGTACCTTGTAGGGAAGTTCAAGCTTTCCTGCTGTAGTTTCTATAATTGAGTATGTTGCAGTAAACTGACCACAGACAAATAAGAGATACGGAAGGCATATTTACTATATGCATGGGGTCACATCAAAATGAGACTCAAACAAGGGCCAGATGGTGGAAGCTTAGATATTTTTTTTTTTTTAAACTTGGGGTCTTACTCTGTCACTCAGGCTAGAGTGAAATAGGACCATCTCGGCTCACTGCAGCCTCGACCTCCTGGGCTCAGGCCATTCTTCTGCTTCAGCCTCCCAAGCAGCTGGAACTACAGGCACGCACGACTACACCCAGCTAGTTGTTTTTGATTTTTGTAGCGACAGGGTCTCACTTTGTTGCCTAGGCTTGTCTCGAACTCTTGGACTCAAGTGATCCTCCTGCCTTGGCTTCCCAAAGTGCTGGGATTACAGGTATGAGTCACTGTGCCTGGCCTAAACACCGATTTCTTAGGGCAGAGGGAAGTAGGGATGTAGGCAGTGTTAAAGGAAGAGTAAATGATTTGGGGGTGAAGAAGATAGCGAGGAACAAGTTTCTCTGGCTCTGGGTGTGTTGTCAACTCTAGTCTTCCTATGATTTGCATCAGCTTCCCCCTGTGGATGTCGTATCCAGGGAAGGGATTCAGAACAACTGGACGTCTGCAGGAGATTCAGGCTTTAGGTAGATAGGGGGAGCTTCTGAGAAAGCCCTTCCCAGCACTTGCTGTTCCCTAGGTGTTTTCAGTTGAAAACTCAAAAGCAGCACATGTGGGGATATTGTTTTCTGAGCCCCAGCAACCTCACGTATGCCTTCTTCCCTAACCAAAACAACTCTTTCGTTCCCTCTTAGGAGGGAGATGACTGTAGTGCCAAGCTTGCAAAAGTATCCTTCAATAGAGGTGACCCTCGATGTGACCTGTGTCCCAGTTCACCTGCTTGGTCCTGCTTGGTGCCTGTTGTTCAGCTGCCCTTCAGAACAATGCTGGATATCATCATTTTAAAAGTTAAAAATAATTTAACATTGCATTAAAATAAGTCAAGATATGTGGATGAACGCACCAAACCCGTGAGGGAAGATGAGATACTGAGCCATACAGGGCTTGTCTGGGCTCTGCAGACTCAAAAGAGACACGGGCAGGAGTTACCTGAAGCTTCTGGGGAAAGGTCCAAGTCAGGACAGAAACGACACACTTGATTGGAAACAGATCCTATGAAGTCTGGCTGACATGTTTCATTTTCTTTTCACTTCTCCCTCCCCACCCTCTGCCCCATTTAGGGTTGTCCTATGTCAAATATGAAGTACCACAACTCAGGTAAGCTCAACAGCATGTGTATAGATACCTTCTGATGTTCCTACTCTAGTAATGCGAAGAGAAAATTTCCCCTTTGTTCTTTATCTCATAAACTCTCCATTGTTTACCCTGGATCCTGAAAATCTAGTTGAATGAGCACCTCTAACTAGTTATCTTTTTTGAGACTTATTTATTTATTTATTTATTCGTTGGGTCTCACTCTGTCACCCAGGGTGTAGTGCAGTGGCAAAATCATAGCTCACTACAGCCTCTACCACCTGGGCTCAGGCAATCCTCCTGCCTCAGCCTCCCAAGTAGCTGGAACTCCAGGTTCATGCCACTACACTGGGCTAATGTTTTTATGTATGTATTTATTTTTGTGGAGACGAGGTCTCACTATGTAGCCTAGGCTGTTCTTAAACTTCTGGCTTCAAGCATACCTCCTGAATCAATCTCTAAAGGTGCTAGGATTACAGGCGTGAGCCACGCCCAGCTATTTTTATTTTTTAGAGACAGGGTCTCCCTCTGTTACACAGGCTGTCGTGCAGTGGCACGGGCACGATCATAGCTCATGGTGATCGCCTCGATCTCCTGGGCTCAAGTGATCCTCTTGCTTCTACTATCTTTTATACCTTCCAGTGATGTTTTGAGCTCACCATTCCTCTGGAGTTAGGCAGAACTGGGACAGAGGGAGTGCCTCAGTCCTAACCCCTTGAGCCAGAGGACTGAATTGCAGATTTTGCCTGATGAAACTGAATGTCGAATGAGTGGCTGTTCTGTTCTTTTCTTTCTTTCTTTCTTTCTTTCTTTCTTTCTTTCTTTCTTTCTTTCTTTCTTTCTTTCTTTCTTTCTTTCTTTCTCTCTTTCTCTCTTTCTTTCTCTCTCTCTCTCCCTTTTTCTTTCTTGTTTTGAGTAGGAGTCTCGCTCTGTCATGCAGGCTAGATTGCAGTAGCACACTCACGACTGGCCACCTCAGCCTCTACCTGCTGGGCTCAGGTGATCTTTCTGCATCAGCCTTTCAAGAAGCTGGAACCGCAGTTGCATGCTACCACACCCTGCTAATTTTTTGATTTATTGTGGAAACAAGGTCTGGTCAAGTTGCCCAGGCTGGTCTTGAAACCCCCAGGCTCAGGCAATCCTCTTGCTTCCGCCTTCCAAAGTGCTGGGATTACAGGCGTGAGCCACTGTGCCTGGCTTTTTATATTTTATTTTTGTATAAAGCAATGAGGTCTCATTACATTTCCCGGGCTGTCCTCGAACTCCTGGGTTCAAGCCATCCTCCCACCTCGAGCTCCCGAGATGCTGGCATTACAAGTGTGAGCCCCTGCCTGTATGAGTTGCTTTAGTTTATTCTTTATTTCATGCGAAGCTTTGTTTTTCTGAGTATTTATTGAGTCCCTATCATATTTCAAAGAGATAAACAAGACACATACCTGCAAATCATAACAGGGTCCTTTGAGGTGCTTCTCACAAACATTCTGGGGACTACAGAGCAGCGTAAGGAGCTGCTGGAAGGAGCTCAGAGAAAGCAGCTTTGGGGGAAGATCATTTCCCTGAGGGACAGGAAGTGCAAAGGCACCGAGACAGGCCAAGTGCCTCCTGTTCTCCAGGCTCCCATCAATCCCTACTGCTCTATACCCAGCCTGAATAGATCACCATGAGCTACTATTCTTTAACTAGTTATATGGCCTTGTGGGCACTGGAAGTGACCATCTTTGTGAAGAACTTTCAGTCTACCCTGCTTCCCAGTTAAAACTCCAATCCTTTTTCCACGTCTAGGCCATGAGGCTATGTGCACCAATACCTGGGGTGGTAAGAGACAATGGCGTAGTTCTGAAGCCACTAACCTGCTTCGTTTGGTGGGGCTTTAAGGAGGGACTTTCTCAGATTCAAAATCCATCCCTCTTGGCCTGCCACTAATGGTCCTCGTTCTCCTTTCTTGGGTGTTTGTACACAGACTTTTCCTGTCTGAGCTAACTACACCAGTCAGTCTGCAGAACATGCTTTGAACAGGGCCCGGCCCATCCTAAGTGCTCAGTACACGTTGACTTTTGTTATTGCAATCGTGCTCTTCACAGCCGTAAACCTATGAGACAGGCCCTGTTAATATTCTGCATAGCATATAAAGGACTAAGTCTCCGAAGAAAATGTTTTAGATATTCTTTACTAACTGCTTCTGAAAATGGAAAAGGAACACTCCTTTTAGGTGGAAAAGCAGGAGTCATGGCATCCTTTCAGTTATTTGACTTCTCTGCTTGCACTGTCAACTTATTTTTTCAAAGGTATATATATATTTTTGTCATCTAAGTATAAAATGGTAGGAAATGTAAAATATAAAAAGGCCAAACAAAATTACGCTACTTAACAAATTGTGAGCATTTCCTCATGACATTGTCTTCTGGCAATTACAACACACTGACTCATCTGAGCCCACTGACACCTCAACGGAGTGTCTTCACACATGTGTGACCGATTCTTTGAAGGGCCATATAAGAACTTGATGTCTCATTTTTCTTTAACATTCAGTGTGGGCATGTTCTTCGCCTGTAGCTAAATGACAAGTCAGGTTCCATATTCTGGGGGCAGGCTTTGGTCATGGAAATCATCACTACATACTAGATGCAATGGCTCATTCTGTAATCCCAGCGCTTTGGAATGCAGAGTTAGGAGAATTGCTTGAGCCCAGGATTTGGCGATCAGCCTGGTGACAGAGCAAGACTCCACCTCTACCAAAAATTTAAAAATTAGCCAGGTGTAGTGTTGCATATCTGTAGTTCCAGTAACTCAGGAGGCTGAGGTTGAAAGGTTGCCTGAGCCTAGGTTATTGAGGCTGTGGTAGTTGTGATAATGCCTCTGCACTCCAGCCTGAGAGACAGAGTGAGACTCCAACTTAAAAAACCCAAACAAACAAAAAGCAAAATAAAAAACAAAACAAAAAACAACCCCCCCGAAATAGTCACTATGTACAAATTCAAAATAACCAGCTACATCAAAATGCCACATATGTTAAACTTGAGTCTCTCTTCTCTGACTTATACTTCCCACTCTTTGTACGTCTTTGTGTGAAATCTAAATGTCGGTTCACTATGACTCCCCCAAATAACAGGTGTTGCAGAATGAGTTCTCCAAGCTGTCCCACCAAAGCCCCTCTTATAACTTGATGTGAAAGGCAGGCACACAAAACACCAATTGGTCACACCAAAAAATTAACCCTTGGTGTGTGTGACTATGTGTGTGATGTAAGTAATTTAACCTGTGGCTTTTAAAATTTGACCATAAGGCAATAACATGTTTGAAACTATGATCCAGTATACACTGATGAAACAGTACTATTTTACTACATCCAATATTTTTCTACTCTGTATTTATCGTAATTATAAGATGTAGATCACTAGGTAGATCGAACAGCCCCCCCTCAAAGAGTCACAATCTACAGTAGGAAAACCTCCAGTCAAGCAGTTCTTAGCTATGTTTGAAAATATGCATCTTGATTTAGTAATTCAGTTTGATGGCAGATATCTTATCTTTTTAAATTTTTCATTTTAGTATTCTATTATGTGTTTCCAAAGGAGATCAATCTGAGTATTTTGGATACTTCTTAACTGACCACATGCTCATTAAATAGACTTTTCTGCAACTTAATACTCAGGGTCACATTTTCACAACCTCGCTTTGTCATTTGTGTGAATGGGAATCCTATCCTGCCTGATCATAAACAAACGCATGGTTCATGTGTCAGAAGTGATCTGCTTTTTACTTACTTGTGTCATTCTTCAACAACTCTTCCTGCAGTATGACATGGTTGACAAATCCTCAAATTGAATCTTTGCAACGTGCAGCTAAAAAGCAAGACAGAGCAGGAAACAGTATCTCCATCATTGAAGATCATCTTTAAGACCCAATGGTGCTCTTCGAGGTTTTATGCCCATGACTGCAGACAACAGTGACTGGATATCACCATGTCAGACATCTTTTGAACTCAAGGATTGTTTTGCTGTGTCAGTTTCATGTGGCCTTCCAACAAGTCAGTGCAAATTGAGTAGAGTGACTTTCTAGCTCAAAACTGTATAGTCAGCCTCATGGTTGATATAGTCCTCATTTTTTAATCCAAAAATGAGTTCTATCTTTCTGGTCATTGGAGAGTTCTCTCAAACATGAACACTTTAGTATTGTATGTTGTCTTTAGACCCCACAAATTCTGTATTCATTTGAGACAATAGTCATTGGGAACACAGGAAATGAACTTCTATCTTGGGCACCAAAGCTGTCAAGAAGAAAGGAAAAGGCATTAAAAACCAGCTAATCCTATCTGAGAGTTCATTTGGAAGCATTACATGATTATCTCTTGTTTCTATATTATAACTCCAAATGTTACATGTCTTAGGTTCACCAAGTATTTCAAGTCATGGAGAATGAACTGGTTTTTACTTCCTCCATGGAGAAATAGAAGTGAGTCTAATTTCACCATAACTGGTGTATCTGTTTTCTTATGACTCTGAAATGTGATGTAGTATGTATGTCCATGATTCCTGGATCAGTGTAGCTATTTTAATGGTCAAAAGGAGCTACAGTAATGAACATGGACCAATTAGACACCAGGGGAAGAAAATCACTTGCCATGTGATTCAACACATTTATGCTACGTCTACTACATTTGTCATGGTGTTAGGCAATTATGTAAACAATCACGAGGCTCTCTGAACTAATTTTTAGAGTAATGTAGGGCAAAAATGAAAGTTAAAAAAGGGAGGGAGTTGGGAAAAAGGCTTTCTACTTCAGAAAAGTTATATTGCAAATAGAATAGTGTTTGAAATTGTCACTAGTTTCAACCAAATTCTAAATTTCAGCAGTGTCTTCAAAGCACTTTTATATTCAAAACATAGTTTCTGAAAGGTGAAGGGTCTTTGGATATAATCAATTTCAGTGTTATTTTTCACAATTCATTTAGACTGATTGTAAGAATATCTTCAGTCACCAGTATAATTGTTCAGAAGTATAGATTTACAAGGACTAGATTTGTCAGAAGAGAAACATTTCTACATGAACAGTTAAATTTCAATTTCAATTTGAGTAAACCTTGACATACTTCATACTTGGGGTTAAGAGTTGCTCACACCACAGTGGTCTGGAAGGACAGGATGCTTGTTTTCAAAGGCCACATTTTCAACACTGGCACAGAATTCTCGGAAATTAATAGGTCATTTGAATAGGTTCTGTAGTAAATAAGAATGCAATACTTAGTACTTTAGGTTTTTCATATGGAACCAGGCTGATCTAGTCTAAATACTCATTTTTTTCAAATGACAGCATTTTCTTTTTCTTAAATTTGAGACAGCATGCATAAATCAGGAGGCTGAAATGAAAGCCCATATTTGTAGCTTCTCTGGAAAGACTTGGCGAGATGGGCCTGCATGTTCGTGTGGCCAGAGCCCCACTTGCTGGGGTCGCACTCTATGACCCAAGTGCTTGCCCTTCCTTCCCTGCTCCTTTCTGCTGCCTACCCAGGGCCTGTAGGACTTTGAGTTTATGGTACCTGCTCTAGTCTTCATGCCCTTCCTGGAGTTATATGATGTACCTTAAAGTATAATATACAAGATTAGGAATAAGACTTGAATTCTATAAAAGAAATTTTTTTAGTGACAAGGTTTCTCCCTGTTGCCAAGGCTAGGGTACAGTGGTACCATCATGGTTTACTGTAGGTTCTGCCTCTTGGGCTCAAGCCGGTATCCTGACTCAGCCTCCTTATGTTGCCCAGGCTGGTTTCAAACCCCAGGTCTCAGGCAATCTTCTCACCTCTGACTCCCAAAGTGCTGGGATTACAGGGGTGAGCCACCACAAACAGCCAGAACTGGAGTTTTTAAAGTCCTAACGTTTAACAGTAACACTGGATGGCATCAGGAAAAATTGTTCTTTATGTCTACATTTTTTTCATCTTTCAGAAATATTCATTTCCACTCCAATTATGACATATAATCATAATTCCAATGAAACATTACTTTGAGAAGTCATTGAAAAGCAAAGAACACTACAGATTAGGAGACAGTTTAGAGAATTAATACACTACAGAAATGCAAAGCTTTTTTTTTCTCGGTAGCTTTTGTAGTAGTGAATCTAGCATTAGTGCTCAGTAAATAATTTCAATGTTGTTATATTCTTGCTGTACGGTATCTTTAAAAAGTGATGTTTATTTTATGAGACAGTTGATGTTGGGTCATTTAGCTATCATACTGTAGAAAAAATGTATCCATAATTGATAGGGAAGAGGGAGGAATTTACTTAATACAAGTTTTTTCTTGTAATTATAATGCTTCTATAGATCCTGTTGGATTTTGTCTTGTTTTTGATTCCTTGAGACACAGTTGAGATTCCATTACCTACAATCTGCCTTGGGGTATTAGGACACGGGTGTAATTGAGACTACATTTAAACTTAAGACATTTTGCACATCTTCTGGAATTAGTAGAATAATCGTATACGGATGGCTATAAAGATGAAATAATCTTGTGAGTACGTGAATGTGAGGGGCTCTTAGTGGTTGTCCAGGCTCGTTTGTATGTATACCCATCAATAAAAGAGTTTTTTGTTTTTTTCATCTTTAAACTGACTTGGCATTTTCTCTGACTCATCAGTAGTTTGGGCCAGCCAGGCACCTTCAACTTGCTGTGGGCTCCAGGACAAAGTCAAAGTGGATCAAAATTTGTTGAAAGTCAAGTAGAGGTCAGGTGGTCTTTGAGATACTGGGGCCATAGCAGAGGACAATCCAGAACTCCAGTTCCCGAGAAGCTCCAATTTAGAAGCAAAGAAATGTAGAAGCCATCATTTTTGCAAGGGAGAAAGAGTATTATGATAAAGCCAGGCTTCTCACCATGGCATTTGGGACCAGAAAACAGTGTTTAGAGAGGCTGCCCTGTGCATTATAAAACATTTGGCATCAACCCTGCCCTCTACCCACAAGATGCCAATCACACCCTCCACTTGTGACAAATGAAAATATCTCCCAAGGGGCAACATCACCCCAGGTTGAGAACCACCTTAGTAGAGGGTGTCTGGGCGTGGGTAGGTAGTGATGCAACTTTAGTTGGTTGGTCAAGGGCTACATCTGGGAAAGAGGTGTCATTTAAGTTGAAACCAAAAGAAATGGGTAGGCAGCAGCCACATGAAAATCTGGTGGAAGAAATCTACAGAAAGCAAAGGCCCTGGGGCAGGAAGAAGTCTGTGCATTAAAAAAGAAGAAATGAGGTTAGGTATAGTGGCTAACATTTTTGAGGCCAAAGTGGGAGGACTGCTTGAGCCCAGAAGTTCAAGACCAGCCTGGACAACATCGCATGACATTGTCTCTGCAAACAAAAAAAAAAAATTTTTTTTTAAAATTAGCCTGGTGGCTGAGCTTGGTGACTCATACCTATAATCCCAGCACTTTGGGAGGTGAAGGTGAGAGAATTGCCTGAGCCCAGGGGTTAGAGACCAGTCTAGGCAACTTGGCAAGATCTCATCTCTACAATAAATAAAAAAAATTAGCCAGTTGTGGTGGTGCACACTTTAGTCCCATCTACTTGGAAGGCTGAGGTAGAAGGATTGCTTGAGTCCGGCAGGTTGAGACTGCGGTGGCCACGAGTGTGCCACTGCACTCCACTTGGGAAACAGAGTGAGACTTAAACTAACAAAAAAAAAAAAAAGCAAAGAAAAAGAAGAAAAAAATATTAGCTGGGCATGATGGTACACGCCTGTGGTTCCAGCTACTTGGGAGGCTGAGGCAGAAGGATCATCTGAGCCCAGGAGGTTGAGGCTGTGGTGAGCCGTGATTGTGCCTCTGCACTCTATCCTGGGTGACAAAGTGAGATCCTGACTCAAAAAAACAAAAACAAAAACAAAAAACCAGGCTCGGTGACTCAGCCTGTAATCCCAGCAATTTGGGAGGCTGAGGCAAGTGGATTGCCTGAGCCCACAGGTTTAAGACCAGCCTGGCAAATTGGCAAGACCTTGTCTCTACAATAAATCACAAAAATTAAGTAGCTGGGCGTGGAAGTGCACGCCTATAGTTTCAGCTACGACGCTGGGGTCATGCCGTTGGGGTCATGCCACTGCACTCCAGCTTGGGTGATAGCGTGAGACTCTGAATCAAAAAAAAGAGGGGGGTGGTGGAGGGGGAGAGAGAGAGAGAGAGAGACAGAGAGAGGGAGAGGAGAGAGGAAGTGTCCCAAGGACTAAGCAAGCCAGTGCGGAGGAGGAGTGGAGAGAAGTGAGACTGGAGAGACAGACAGCGTTTCTGGCCATGTGCTGGGTGAAGAAGGCCTCAAGAACATCTTTTTGTGTGGGAAAGGAGTCCCACTCCTAGAAAACAAAGCACTTTTGTGTATTTCAGCTTAAACTTGCTACCCATCACCAAATTATACTTTAACATCTAATAACTTGTTTCAGTGACGCTGTTTTAAGTTCAGGTATAGCCCTCTCAGAAAAGAGGGTTGGGGTGACAGAAGGGGGTAGGAAAGAAAAGGAAGGGAAGGGTACATCTGTTGGTAAGGGGCTTTCCACAGGGCTGTGAGGTACACCCAGGCCTGAGAAGAGGGGTCTGACTTGCTTGTTTTACTTATCGATTTATTGATTTATTTATTGAGATAGAATCTTGCCCTGTGGCCCAAGTTTGAGGGCCATGGCATGATCAAAGCTCCAGGGCTCATGCGATCCTCCTTTCTCATCCAACAAACTGGGACTACGGTCACGCACCCACATTGGGACTACAAGCATGCACTACGGTGCCCGACTACTTTTATTATTTTTTGTAGACAAGGTCTTGCTGTGTTGCCCAGACTGATCTGAAACTCCTGTCCTCAACCAATCCTCCCACCTCAGCCTCACAAAGTGCTAGGATTATAGGAGTGAGCCACTACACCTGGCTTACGTCCACCCAAATTTTTATTTCTTCTTTGACTATTGGTCACATCAGATTTTCTCAGGAAATATAAACAAAAAGCTACTTATGCACCCACTCCAAAAATAACGGGAGTCTTGAAGTAGAATGTGAGCATGGTGTATGTGGGGCTGAGGAGAAAGATTCTAGAATTTAGAACCCCTGGAACCTAATTATAGAGTTTCTCTGGAGATTCTCAAGGACACTAAGGGCCTTTCCCACTTTTACTTAGAGCCTTGGTGGTCACCTGTGCCTTCCCCCAGTCTCTCCTGCATCCTTCCTCTGTGTGGCACCAGTGTCATCTGAAAGCCAAAATCTGACTGTGTTACATCTTAGCTAGAAATCCTGCAACTAACTGCTCCCCGCTGAGTCGAGTTCCCCCCTCACTGCTTGTCTCCAGTTCACCTTGCTTGCTGCGTGCAGTTCCTTTCTGCTGGGTTTAGTGGTTCTAAATGCCTCAGCTACCCTGTCCACTCTGTGGGTCATCTTACCTGCATGAATGCTTGTCCCTTGGTTCTGCAGGGCGTGTGTCACTCCTCAGGTTTCAACTCCAGTGGCATTATTTCAGCCCTTCCGGATCTCATCTCTCAGGACAGAATCAGTTTCCTCTTCTGAATACTTCTGGGTGGGCTTTGTTGTTGATAATTTATTATGGGAGCACTCTTTAAGTCACTTAGTAAGCATGATAAAATGGATCACCTCCCTTATGCCACGCATGGTGCTAGTGCCTGACTCAGGTCATTCTGTATGAAGCCAGGACCCCACCTAACCTGTGGGGCCCCCTTTGGGTGAATTACAAAGAGGCTCCTTTCTTCCTTCTGACTGACACAGCCCTGAGCCAGGACAGAGGTTTGTCAAAGGGATTCTGACTTAGAATTTTTGTGCTTTGCAAACTAAAACCATAAATGGTGGCCCTATAACTTCGTCCCTGTATTAGAGATGTTTATGTTGACAGTGCATTTTTTTTTTAAAATCAGGGTCTCACTCTGTTACCCAGCCTGGAGAGAAGAGCAGTGGCATGATCACAGTTCATCACAGCTTTCACCTCCTGAGCTCAATGATTCTCCTGCCTCAGCCTCCCAAGCAGCTAGAATTGTAGGTGTGAGCCACCGTGCCCAGTTAAATAAAAAAAAAAATTTTTACTTTAATGTGGTTGACAGTTTTAATCACATCCTGCAAAAGGTTAAGTTCAGTGGCAATTTTCATCTAGCCAGCATTTCTCTATAGATGACACAGTGCATAAACTCACATTCAGAAGCAACTTCTTTGACCCAAGTAGTGAAACCGAAAGCCGTCCTGTCTGTGCATATGCTGACACAAAATGACACAAAATGACCAATTCAGATATGTGATCATTCAAAGACTTGAATAGTTCTGCCGCTGTGATATTGTTTAGGAACAAAAGTACACATAACATCCTCTCATGCACACCCTCCTGAAAAATATATTGAGCAGAGACATGCATTGATGCCTTGTCGTTAACATCAATAGTCTCATCAACCTGGATTGCATACCACAGTGACTCATTAATCCTCTCTAATAATTGTGCCTCAATAACCTCTGTTATCTCATCAATTCATCTAGTTATGGTGCTAGGTCAAAGAGGAGCACGTGTCACCTTGAACTGCAGCCTCTTCTAAAAGTTCATGACAAATGTCTTTAGCAGCAGGCAGGATCAACTCTTCACCAATAGGAAAAGGCTTCTTAGCTTCAGCAATGTGTTTAGCTGCTAAGAATGATCTCTCACATTTGACGAAGTGATGATCTTCAATAATTGCTTTTATTCTTCGTGTTCACATTTTTTTCTTTTGAAAAACTCCAGAGGCTTGTCTTTATTGCAGGATGCTTGGTCTCCATGCGGCAAAACAGTTTTGAATGTCCTGTGGCTTCTGTGGCTAGCCGGTTATCACATATTATACAAAGTGGGCTTGGAGAATGTGAATCACCTGTTGCAATGAAACCATAATTTTAGTAGGACTCTTGATATTCTATTTTAAATGCAGCTTTCTTTTTGGTTGACAGTCTTAGAGTCTTCTGCTATCTAATCATTAGATCTTCACCCTTTCCAAAGAAGCTCTCCAGTGATGTTGGGTTTTTTTACTCATTTTGGCTAGGGTTAGCTTGTGGGCTTACCAAAACTATGACAGACAATTGTGCAGTGCAGGAAAGAGGTGCAGATGGCAGTGGTAATTAAAATGATAGGCGGGCCATGCACAGACTAAAATAAGTGTCAGATTCTGACTTAAATTCTGCCACCAGATGCAGTTGTGCAAATGACATCAACTCACTTGCCACTCACTGCTAGAGTTTTGATATGAGTCTATAGGCAATTGATTTGTTATGGTCTCTGTGCAGTCAAACCTCATTGCTAATGTTAATCTGTCTTTTCAGCTGCTCTACAGCACTAGCATCACCACCTCAGTTCCACCTCAGATCAGCAGGCATTCGATTCTCATATGTAGTGTGCAATCTATACCTCTTGCATGCACAGTTCACAATATGGTTCGCTCTCCTATGAGAATCTAATGCCATTGCTGATCTGACAGAAGATGGAGCTCAGGCAGTAATGTGAGCAATGAGGAGCAGCTGTAAATACAGATGAAGTTTCCATCATTCACCTGCCACTCACCTCCTACTGTGTGACCTGCTTCCTAACAGGCCATGGACTGGTACCAGTCTTGGCCCGGGGGTTGGGGACCCCCTGTTCTATATCACTTTCCACTTCCTCACCTCCAGGTTATGTAAAACAAATCCTACATCTCATATCATGCCATCTGTAAATATTTTAGTGTGTATCTCTAAGAGATAAAACTTTTCTTAGCATAACCAAAATATCATTTTTTTTATAATCAGTATTTTTTATTATGATATTGTAGGGTATAGTTAAGGGTTAGGTATACAAATATGCTTTGTTCAGGCACCCTTAAGACAATTAAGTCTTTAATTCATTTTTTTTATAATCAGTATTTTTTATTATGATATTGTGGGGTACAGTTAAGGGTTAGGTATACAGATATGCTTCGCTCAGGTACCTTTATTGATAAGAGGTGTCTCCCTGTCCCCAAACAGATATTTACTACCATTAATCCCATCTCCCTTCCCCTCCCCCCCATAGTTTCCCACCACTGTCAGTCATTTTCTTATAGTATTATGTTAGATGTTCAAGGTCCACTATATGAGTGAGAACATGTGATACTCAGATCTTTGTTTCTGTGACAGGTCACTCAGTATTATAGAATCTAGTTCCATTCAGGTTGCTGCGAAATTCATGATTTTGTTCTTTTTTTTTTTTTTGAGTTGGAGTCTCACTCAGTCGCCCAGACTAGAGTGCAGTGGCTGCTCCTAGCCACCGCAGCCTCGATCTGCTGGGCTCTGGCGATCCTTCTGCCTTAGCCTTCCAGTAGCTGGAACTACAGGTGCACGCTACCACGCCTGGCTAATTTTTTGATTTATTGTAGAGATGAGGTCTCACCTGCCCGGGCGGGTCTCAAACCCGCGGGCTCAGGCAATCCACTCACCTCAGCCTCCCAAAGCGCTGGGATTATAGGCTGAGCCACTGAGCCCGGCTCAGTTTTGTTCTTTTTTATGGCTACGTAGTATTCCATCGTGTATATGTACTACATTTTAAAAATCCAGTCCTCTTTTGACGGACAGCATGGTTGCTTCCAGGTTCTTGCTATTGTGAACAATGCTGTGATAAACATAAGTGTACAGGTATCTTTTTCATAGAGTGATTTGAGTTCTTCAGGGTATATTCCTAGTAGGGGGATTGCGGGATCATATGGGAGGTCAATATTTAGAGCTTTTAGGAATCGCCATACAGTTTTCCACAGAGATTGTACTAGTTTGCACTCCCATCAACACTGTAGAAGTGTTCCCTTATTGCCACACCCTCTCCAGCAACTGTTATTTTTTGTTATTGATAATTGCCATTAGGTGGTATCTCAGTGTGGTTTTGATTTGCAGCCAACAGACACATGAAGAAATGTTCAACCTCAAAATACCATTATTATTCCCAAAAATCATTCAACAATGATTTCTTATCATCATCAAATAAGCAGTGTTTAAATTTCCCTGCCTTATAAATATTTTTGTTTTGAATTTTATGGTTTGACTCAGAATCAAAGTAAAATTAGCATATTGCAATATGCTTTTTAAGACTTTTAAATCTGTAGATTCTCTATCATCTCTCTCTCTCTCTCTCTCTCTCTCTCTCTCTCTCTTTTTTCCATTTTTTGTTGAAAAACCGGGTTGGTTAACCCATTATGGTAACCACAGTCTAGATTTTGCTTATTCTGTTGTTTAGCACGCTCCTCCTTGTCCATATTTTCTATAAATTGATCATAATCTATGTAATTGATAAGATTAAAGTTTGTTGGGGCTTTTTTTTTTTTTTTGCATTGTTGGGGATATGACTTTCTATCAGGTAGCACATGATATCTGTTTGTTTCTCATTTGATATATTAAGAATCATTGGTGTCGTGGCTCACCGCCATTAAAAGTTCTGAAAATTTTTATTATATAAAATCAAAAAATAAAGGTTAACATTTAATAATAAAAAATGTAAAAAGAAAAGAGGTGGCCTTATATTTACTAACATGAAAAGAACTGAGATATACTATTACTGCATGAAAAGAACAAGTTGGGGGAAAAGTAGGCAGAGAATAACATGATGACTCACATCTGTAACTCCAGCACTTTGGAAGACTGAGGTGGGAGGATTGCTTGAGCCCAGGAGTTCAAGATCAGCCTGGGCAACATAGCAAGACCTCGTTTTTACAAAAAATAAAAAAATAGCTGGGCATGGTGGCACGTGCCTGTTGTCCCATCAAATTGAGAGGCTGATGCAGAAGGATCACCTGAGTCCAAGAGGTCGAGGATGTGGTGGGGTGTGATTATGCACTACACCCCGGCCTGGTTGATAGAGTGAGACTGTAACTGAAAATAATTATAATCCCATATGTGATTACAATGATGTATATGAGAATAGGTACAGAGAAATATGTATGCACAGAACAGAATTGTTAAGCAATGGGTGGATAGATAAGTGAAAGGAGATTTTGAAACATTTTCTCTATATTATTTAAATCTTTAACAAGGAGAATATACTTTTGTATTCATTAAGGTATTATACAAGGGAGGCCAAAAAAAGCACAGAATTTATTTATAAAAAACTATGGGCCGGGCTTGGTGGCCCAGCCTGTATGTAATCCCAGCACTTTGGGAGGCCAAGGCAAGAGGATTGCCTGAGCCCACGGGTTAGAGATCAGCCTGGGCAATATGGTGAGAACTTATCTCTACAATAAATAAAAAATTAGCCAGTCATGGTAGTGCGCGCCTATGGTCCCGGCTACTTGGAAGGTTGAAGCGGAAGGATCGCCTGAGCCCAGCAGGTCGAGGCTGCAGTGGCCGGGAGCGTGCCACTGCACTCCAGCCTGGGTGATGGAGTGAGATTCCAACTAAAAAATTAAAAAAAAAAAAGTATTGATTCTTACATGTTTAAACTTTAATCACCTTCAAAGTAGTCTCCGTTTGATGCAATACCTATCAAGATGCTTTTCCTGCTGCTCAAAACAGTTTTTGAACTCATCAATTTTGATCTTTTAGTGCTTCTGCCGTTCTTTGTTTCACCTCTTCCACATCAGCAAAACATTTCCCTTTGAGGACTTTTTTCATACTGGGAATCAAACAAACAAAAAAGTTGCTCAGGGTGAGATCGGGTGAATAGGGATGGTAGAATATGGAGGTCATGCTGTTTTTGGTCAAAAGCTGCGAACATGGTGTGGGAAGGTTGTTCATGTAAATCACCCATCATGAAATGGACAAACATGTTGAAAGAATCTCCCCTCCCCCCAAAAAAATCAGTGAAGCCAAATGTAGCTTCTCACAACATTAACTCGTACACTGATGCCAGTGGGTGCCTAGAACACCTACCTAGCAGGGGAAGCCTGTCCTGCAGGGGGCCCTCCCTCCAAAAGATAATGCTGTTTGTTTGGTGGGGGGGGTCTCTCCTTGTATCAATTTAAATAACACTTAAATAGAATAAATAATTAAACATAACCTTAAGAAGTATCCTTGTCCCTAAATCTCTTTGTGCAAACATGATTATCTTCCTTAAGATAAATGCCTAAAGAAAAATTGTTGGGTCAGTTGGGAGGTTTGGATACATAATGCCAAACGTTCCTCCAGATATCCTGTCAGTTTATCCTCCCACTAACGGCAAAATGTTGTTTCTTAAACTCTCCCGGGCCACTTTTCTTCGACTCACAATCTTTTAAAATTTTTGCCCCAGACTTTCAGATACACTAATGTGGAGTAGCCTCACTTGCCTTCCTTTTGTAACTAAATACCTCACTGGGGCTGAGTGGTATATTGATCCTCTCCCTCACCACATTGCCCAGCAGAAGCAAGTGATCACAGTCCCCTACTGGGGTTGTGTTGGCTGGGCTCGTCATTTCCTGCCAATGGAAGCAGGCAGAACCCTGACCGTCAATGGTCCAATCCCCCCACCAGGGCAGTGTTGCAGGGTCCAGCAGTGAGATCACCTTGCAGCCCTACCCAGCAGCATCAAGTCTTTGCAAGGCACTGTGCAGTGGGACTAGTCACCACTATGCTTCATGCCATCACTGCCCCATTTCACTCCGATTGGAAACAAGGAGACCTAAAAAGGCAGTGGGAAGCAGGACTAATTGCCACTCCTGTCTCCTTTCAACAGCCCCATGTGAACAGGGCCACGTGGTAAACTGAGCCTCAACTAATCCTATCAAGAGGAAGAAAGAGATGGTAGAAAATGGGGTAGTTGGTTGGGCTCGGTGGCTCAGCCTGTCATCCCAGCACTTTGGGAGGCCGAGGTGAGTGGATTGCCTGAGCCGGCGGGTTCCAGATCAGCCTGGGTGACTTGGCAAGACCTTTTCTCTACAATAAATGTAAAAAAAAAAATTAGCCGGGCGTGGTAGCGCGCACCTGTAGTTCTGGCTACTTGGAAGGCTGAAGCAAAAGGATAGCCTGAGTCCAGGTGGTCCACAGTGGGGTGGCTGTGAGCGTGCCACTGCACTCCAGTCTGGGCAAAGGAGTGAGACACCAATTTAAAAAAGAAAAGAAAAGAAAATGGGATAGTTGATATTCCTTATCTGCTTTCCCCCAGGTCAGAGGAGCTCAGTGGCTGCTGAGCCTTCACCTACATACATAGCATCAACAATGTGAAACAATCTGTCTTGGAGGGAGGGGCTGATTGGAACTTTGCTTTTCACTTACCCCTGTTCCCTGATCCTACACCCACACAAGGAGGCAACAAGGCAGTGCTAGACAGTATCCTACTGCCACTGGAAATGGGTCAATGGAGCTGAGGGGAAAGTTGAACTTCTGTTCCAATACTGCAGTGGGACAGTATGAGTCAGGGCTCCACTTTGCCAGGGTAGTGTCAGCAGAGCCAGTAAGATTCTGAAACTGCTTACCCCTCCCCCAGCCTCTTGAATTGTACCTCGACAAGAGGACTGCCTGCTGAAAGAGAGACTGAGTAGGGTCCAGAATCTCATAATCTAATGTCCAAAGTTTCCAAAATACAACCAAAGACCAGTCATTTCCTAAGAATCTGGAAAATGGTAACACAAATGAGAAAAGACAACCAACAGCCATTGATACTTAGAGGAATTAGATGTTATAATTTTCTGATAAGGATTTTAAAGTAGTCATCATAAAGATGTTTCAACAGGCAATTGCAAATTATCTTGAAACAAATAAAAAATAGAAACTGTGAGCAAAGAAACAAGTTATAAAAAACAAACCAAAGGGAAATGATAGGATTGAAAAATACCCATTGCTGAAATAAAAACTTGATTGATGGGCTTGATACTTGAGTGGAGATAATGGTAAGGGATAGAATAAATAAACTTGAGGACAGAGTAATAGAATTGACTCAATCTGATCAATAGAGAGAAAATATAGTGGGGGAAAAAAAAAGGAGAGAGTAGAGTGTGAGTGACCCAAGAAATTAAAAATGAAAGAGCCAACATTTGTTTCTTTGGCATTTCAGAAGGGGGAAAAAAAAAGAAAGAAAGAAACCGTGGAACTAAAAGATTGAAAAAAAATAATGCGTGGAAAATTCTCAAGTTACGCAAAAGACAAATTTACTGATTCAAGAAGCTGAGCAAACCTCAAACAAGAAAAACCAAAAAAATTTTTTACACACATAAAAATTATAGTCATGTATTTGAAAACTAAAGATGTAGGAAAAAAACTTTACTTAAAAGCAGCAAGAAAGAAATCACGTGTTATTTATAGTGGTACACCAGTTTGAGTGACAGCAGGTTTCTCATATGACATAATGGAGGCCAGAGAAGTATCACAATATTTTCAAGAGATAAAAAGAAAAGAGCAGTGAGGCTGGATGTGGTAGCTCAAGTCTGTAATTCTAAAACTGGGAGGCCAAGATAGCAGGATTGATTGAGCCCAGGAGTTACAGATCCCAGCCTGGGCAACACAGCAAGACCTAATCTCTACAAAATAAAAAAATTAGCTAGGCATGGTGGCATGCAACTGTTGTCTCAGCTACTCAGCAGGTTGAGGTGGAAGGATTGCCAGAGTCCGGGAAGGAGGTCAGGGCTGCAGTGAGCAGTGATCACTTCAGCTTGGGTGACAGAGTGAGACTGTGATGAAAAAAAAAAAAAAAAAAAGAAAGAAAATAAGAAAGAAGGAAGGGAGGGAGGGAGGGAAAGAAAGAAAAGAGCAATTTATGTCTGGCAAAAAATGTCTTTAGAAATGAAGAAAGGAAATTAAAGACATGTTCAGATGAAACAAAACTAAGATACTTTGTTGACAGCAGACCTACCCAAAATAATGAATTCAGGAAGTTCTCTTAACACACACACATCCATATGTATTCACAAAATAAAGAATAAAAGAAAAGAAATGCTAAATGAAGGAGACTTGAAATATTAGGAAGGAAGAAATAATATGGTAAGCAACAATACAGAAATATGGGCAAATACGATAAACTTAACTTTACTCTTGAGTTTCCTAAACCAAACCCGGAAAAATAATAAGGAAATCTCAAACACAAAACTGTTTCTTTCAAAGGCTAGTAACATTGAATTGACATTTATGAAACCCATTAACACAGCAGAATACATATTTTCTTCCATATTTTATCACAGAATATATGCCAAGATAGACCATATCCTGGGCCATAAAAAACAAACCTCAAATAATTTAAAAGAATTGAAGTCAGAATGCAGGTATTCTATGACCACAATGGCATCAAACCGGAAATTGATAACAAAAAGATAACAAACAGAAAAATCTCCACACGTAGGTTTGAAACCAAAACAACACACTTCTAAATAGCCACGGATCAAAAAAGAAAATCTCAAGGCAAAATTTAAAATACACTGAATTGAATAAAAATTGTTTCAAAATTTGTGAGACACAGCTAATTACCAGCGTGGATGGAAAAAGTTATAGCACTATACCCATACACAAAAGGAAACATTTCAAATCAGTAATCTAAGCTCTTACCTTAAAAAAAAGAGAAAAGGATGAGCAAAAGAAACTCAAAGCAAGCAAGCAAAAGAAACTCAATCCAAAAGCAGGAAGACAATAAAAATAAAGGCAGAAATCAATGAAACTAAACCCAGAAAAACAATAGGGAAAACTCAAACATAAAACTGGTTCTTTCAAAGGTCAATAACATTGACAAGCCTCTAGCAAGACTGATAAAGAAAACAGACACATTACCAATATCACAAATGAAACCAGGGATATTGTTACACTTTCTGCAGAAATCAAAGAATAATAACGGAATACTGAGAATTCTACACAGATAAATTTGACAACTTAGACGAGATGGATCAATTTTTCAAAAAATACAAACTGCTACAACTCACCCAACAGATAAATCGATCACTTGAATAGTTCTATAACTATTAAAATATTAGCTTCATAATTTAAAAATTTCACCAAAAAGGAATATCCAGGCCCAGATGGTTTCATTAGAAAATTCTATCAAACATTTAAAGAATTAATAGCAACTCTACACAAACTCTTGCAGAAAATAGAAGAGAACACTTCCCGATTCATTGTTTTAGATAGAATATTTAATTTTATTTAGATGTGTTTGATAAAAATTTGATTCTCATTAATCATAATTTGTATTTTACCTACTAATTTTGGTAGATAGTTTGAAATACTAGAATAGCAGAATATCTGAAATAGTACAATATTTAGAAGAAAAATACCCAAAACACAATGATTTACCAAAGGAACAGAGGTCATTAAATAAAAAAAGACAACTTGGCCGGTAATCGGCACTTTGAGAGGCCGAGGCCAGAGGATTACTTGAGTTCAGGAGTTTCAGACCAACTTGGGCAACATAGCAAGATCTTGTCTCTACAATAAGTAAAAAAATTAGCCGGGCATGGTGGCAACTCCCCGTAGTCCCAGCTACTTGGAAGGCTGAGGTAGAAGGATGGCCTGAGTCCAACAGGTCGAGGCTGCAGTGGCCAAGATCATGCCACTGCACTCCAGCCTGGGTGACAGACAGAGTGAGACCCACATGTTCATCGCATCACAATGTTTAATTGCAAAGATGTGGAATCAACCTAAATGCCCATGAATCAATCAGTGTATAATGAAAATATGGTATATATACACTATGGAATACTATTCAGCTATCAAAAAGAATGAAATGTTTTTTTCCTCAGCAATTTGGATGAAATTGCAGAACATCATACTGAGTAAACTAACTCAGAAACAGAAAACCTAGCACCGCATGGTCTCACTTATAAATGGGAGCTAAACTAAGGATCTGCAAAGACATAGAGAATGCTATAATGGACCTTGGAGTCCCAGAAGGTGGAAGGGGTGGAAGGATGAAAAATCACCTATCAGGTGCAATGTGCACAGGTAGAGTGGTGGGTACACTTAAAGCCCGGACTTCTTCACCACTATACAATACAACCATGTAACCAAAAACTACTTGTACACCCTAAAGCTACTGAAATAAAGAGAAATAATACAATCATTTTAAATTTTGATTTTGGTTTTCTAATCCTACATTTGTTTACTTATTTACTGATACAGAGTAATTGTGTGTATTTATGGGGCATATGCAATATTTTGATGCATACATGCAATGTGTAATAATTAAACCATCATCTCAAACATTTATCATTTCTTTGTGTTGGGAATGTTTCATATTTTCTCTTCTAAGTATTTAAAAATATACAATAAATTGTTGGTAACTATAGGCATCCACTGTGCTATGAAGCACTAGAACATATTTTTTTCTAAGTGAATGGTTGTACCCATTAACCAGCCAGCCCCTCTCCATTCCTCCTCTTCATACCCAGTCTCTGGTAACTGTCATTCTACTCCCTACTTCCTTGAGATCCACTTTTTAAACTCCCACATATGAGTGAAAACACTCAATATTTGTCTTTATGTACCTGGCTTATTTCACTTAACATATTTGACTTTATGTTCCTGGCTTATTTCACTTAACATAATGCTTTGCTTTCTATTTCCATTTGTGTTATGGTAAATGCAGGATTTCATTCTTTTCTATGTCTGAATAATATTCCACATTTTCACCTGTCATTCATTGATAGATGCTTAGGTTGATACCATACCTTGCTCATTGTGAATAGTGCGACAATATACATAGAGGTGCAGGTATTCCTTTGATATACTTACTGATTTCTTTTCCTTTGGATAAATACCAAAGGAAAAGAATAGTAGTGGAATTGCTGGATCCTAGGGTAATGCTGCTTGTAATTTATTTTTGAGAAACTTTCATACTGTTTTCCGTTTTGGCTGTGTTAATTTACATTCTCATCAACAGTGTATAGGAGTTCCCTTTTCTCTTCATCCTCACCAGCATTTGTTATTTTTCTTCCTTTTGCTGCTAGTCACTCTAACTGGGATGAGATGATATCTCCTTGTGGTTTTGGTTTGTACTTCCCTAAAGTTTAATTATGTTGAACATGTTTTCATGTACCTGTTGCCCATTTTTATGTCTTCTTTTGGGTCATGTTTATGCAGATTCTTTGCCCATTTTATAATAGAATTATTTGGTTTTTTTTTTTTTTTTTGGTGTTGAGTTGAATTCCTCATATATTCTGGATATTAGTTCTTTGTCAAGTAAATAGTTTTCAGCCAGACATGGTGGCTTACACTTGTAATTCCATCACTTTGGGAAGCTGAATTAGGAGGATAGCCTGAGCTCAGGAGTTTAAGACAAGCCTGGGTAACAAAGAGGGATCTCATATCTACAAAAAAAAAAAAAAGAAATTAAATTAGATGGGCGTGGTGGCATGTGTCTGCTGACCCAGCTACTCAGGAGGCTGAGGCAAAGGATCTTTGGAGGCCTGCAGTTTGAGGCTTCAATGAGCTATGATAATCCTACTGCTCTCTAGCCTGGGCAACAAAGTGAGACCCTGACTCAGAGAATAAAATAAGATAAAATAAAATAAATAGTTTGCAAATATTTTCTCCCATTCTACAGGTTGTATCTTCACTCTGTTGATATTTTCTTTTGCAGTGCAGAAGACTTTTAGTTTAATATAGTTCCATTTGTCTATTTTTTGTTTCCTGTACTTTTGAAGTCTTAGCCATAAAATCTTTGCCAAAACCAGTGTTTTGAAACATTTTCTCTATTTTTTTCTGAGCATTTTATAGTTTTAGGTCTTATATTTAAGTATTTAATCCATTTTGAGTTTATTTTTTTACAAGGTGAGAAATATGAGTCTAGTTTTATTCTTCTGCATGTGGATATTCAGTTTTCCCAGCACAATTCATAAACATAAGAATGTCCTTTTCCCACTGTATGAACTTGATACCTTTTTAAAAATCAGTTAGCTGTAAATATGTAGATTTCTTTCTGCATCTCTACTCTGTTCCATTGGTCTATGTGTCCATAATACCAAGCTGTTTTGGTTACCACAGGAATACAGATCAGAAAGAAAGACATATAAAATTGTCCCATTTGTATGTAACATGATTATCTATGTAGAAAATCCCAAGAAATCTTAAAAAAAAAACTCCTAGAACTAATAAGTGAATTTAGCAAATATCAAGATATAAGATAAATATGCAAAGATCAATTGTATTTCTTTATATATGCAATGAATATGTCAACACTGAAATTAAAAATACAATACCATTTAAAATTACTCAAAAAAAGAAATACTTGCGTGTAAGTCTAACAAAAAACGCATAGGAATTGTATGATGAAAACTACAAAATGCTGAAGAAAGTACTTTAAAGAAGATCTAAATAAATGAAGACTACATTCATGGATTAGAGATTCAACATAGTAAAAATGCTATATGAATTGATATACAGGTTTAATATAATTCCTATCAAAATCCAATAAAATTTTATTAATATAATAAGATTACTTTAAAATGTGTATACAAAGGCAAAGGAATTAGAATAGCTGAAATAATTGTAAAAAAGTAGAATAATTTGGGAGGAAGCATTCTACCCAATTTAAAGACATATAGCTGTAGTCGTCAAGGCTGTGCAATATTGGCAGAGTGACAGATATGTCAATCAATGGAACTGAAAAGAGAACCTAGAAATAGACTTATACAAATATGCCCAATGGATTATTTTTACTGATACATAATTTTTTTTTTTCTGAGTGGGAGTCTCACTCTGTCACCCAGGCTGGAATGCAGTGGCATGCTCACGGCCATCCCAGCAACCACCTGCTGAGTTCAGGTGATCTCTCCACCTCAGCCTTCCAAGTAGCCAGAACTACAGGCACGTGCTACCATGCCTGGTTAATTTTTTGATTTATTGCAGAGACGAGGTCTCACCAAGTTGCCCAGGCTGGTCTCGAACCCCTGGGCTCGGGCAATCCTCTCACCTCGGCTTCCCAAAGTGCTCGGATTTCAAGCTTGAGCCACCGTGCCTGGCTGATACATAATATTTATGCATATTTGGGGGGTATATATGATATTCTGTTACATGCATAGAATGTATAATGATCAAGTCAGGACATTTGTGGTATAAATTTTTGACAAAGTTGCAAGCACAATTTAATGAAGGAAAATTCGTCTTTTCAACAAGTGGTATTGAAACAATTGGATTTATATTCATAGGCCAAAATAAACCTCAACCTAACCTCACAGCTCATATAAAAATTACACTTCAGATGAATCGTGGAGTTAAGTTTATATATGACATAAAACTATAAAACATCTAGAAAAAGGAAAAAATCTTCAAGATCTAGAACTCAGTAAGGAGTTTCAGACTAGATATCAAAAACATGATCTGTAAAATGAAAAACTGATAAACTGAGCTACACTGAAATGCAGTTTCTCTGTAAGAGACCCTGTTAAAAGGAAGAAGAGATAAGAAATAGACTGGGAGAAAATATTTGCAATCCACATATTAAGAATTAATATCTGGAGCACATAAAGAACTCTCAAACTCAACCATTAAAGAAATTAATTAGAAAATGGACAAAAGCATGAGTGGAAATTTCACAGAAGAGGATGTACAGATGACAAATAAATATGTGGAAAGATGTTTAACATTGTCAGCCATTAGAAAAATGCAAAGTAAAACCACAATGAAATAACACTACACACCCATCAGATTGGCCAAAAAATAAAAATAGTAACAGCATCAAATGCTGACAAGTATCCAGAAACACTGGACACTCACAATTACTAATGAGAATGAAAATGGTGCAACCACTCTGGGAAATAGTTTGATTGTTTCTTTAACATCTGACACCAAAGTAGATCCCAAATCAACTGTTAAGTAACAAGAAAGTTATAAAACCATAGGCATAATTTGATCCTATTTTTTAAAGCACAACATAAAACAAAATGGAGATTGTTTAGGTATTTATATTTGTACTTGCTAAGGAAAAGTTGTGGAAGGGATACACAGGTAACCATGCATAGTGGTTACCTCTCTACTGCCGAAAGAGAAGAGGAATCGAGGAAGATACTTTTTCCAGATGGGTTAAGAGGCAGCCTCTAGAGCAGCACTAGCCAACAGAAACTTTCATGATGATGGAAATGTTCTATACTGCACTGTTCAATAGGGCAGCCACTCAAATGGTGACTAGTACAACTGAGGGCTGAATTTTTAATTTTAATTTTAAAATATATATGGCTAGTGGCTAACATTGCGAACAGCACAGCTCTAGAACCAAAATGGATGGACCCATATCCTGTTTTCACCAGTTTTAAATTGTTTAAGCATAAGTACATTTCTGAATTTCTCGATTTTTTTCTTTTTCCTTCCCTTCTTTCCTTCCTTCCAGTTGGGTCTCACTCGATCACCTAGGCTTGAGTGCAGCAGCACGATCACAGCTTCCCAAAGACTTGACCACCTGGGCTCAGGCAATCCTTCTGCCTCAGCCTCACAAGTAAATGGGACTACAGGTGTGTGCCAGCATGCCTGGCTTATGTTTTTGATTTTTTGTAGAGTTTAGGTCTCAATATGTTGCCTATGCTGGTCTCAAACTCTTGGGCTCAAGCAATCCTTCTGCCTCAGCCTTTCAAAATGCTGGGATTACAGACATGAGCCACTGTACCTGGCCCCTCATTTCTTCATCTATGGAATTGGGATAATAGGATTTTTTTACTAGTAAGGTTTGGTGTAATCTCCTCAGAACTATACTTTAATATTCATAATATAATTGTTTCACCTTTATTTAATACTTGATGTACTGCTTGGATTTGATTTTTGACAATAAACATTTTTAAACAATTTTTTATAAATTTTTTGGTTTTTTTTTTTGTTGTTGTTTTTTTAGTTAGAGTCTCATTCTGTTGCCCAGGCTGGAGTGCAGTGGCACGCTCACGGCCACCCTAGCGTTGACCTGCTGGGCTCTGGCAATCCTTCTACCTCAGTTTTCCAAGTAGTCAGAACTACATAAAATATGTATTTTGAAAGCTACACCCTCACTGTCTTTGTAGAATCTTTCTTCCGTGAATAGAAAAAATTCCCATTTGAGCCCCACTTTCCCTTCTATCCATTTATCAAGTCTGACAGTATTAAATGGACAGGTGTAAAATCAGAAATGGCTGACTGGGGGGGTTCCTTAGAAGCACAAGACTGCTCTGGCCCACATTTTGCATGGAGGCACTAATCTCTACTGGACGACTTTCGGGCCTCCGAACTTCACTTCTCATTTTCTTGCGCTATTTACTTTCCCCTCGAACAGATCTAAGATGCTCAACCTTTTAGAACTGCCACAGCTCTCTGCCTTTATGGAGCTTAGAGTCTAATGAGGAAGAGAAAGAGGGAGAGAGTGAACAAATAATCCAATTACATTTTTGGACAAATGCTATAAATAAAAGAAACAAAGATGTAGTTAAAAAAAAAAGTTGCTGGGCACAGTGGCTCAAGCCTGTAATCCCAGCACTTTGGGAGGCCAAGGTGAGAGGATTGCCTGAGCTCAGAGGTTCAAGAACAATCTGGGCAACTTGGTGAGACCTCATCTCTAAAATAAATGAAAAAATCAGCCAGACGTGGTAGTGCATGCCTGTAGTTCCGGCAACTTGGAAGGCTGAGACGGAAGGAACACCTGAGCTCAGTAGGTCGAGGCTGTGGTGGCCTTGGGCATGCCACTGTACTCCAGCCTGGGCAACAGAGTAAGACTCCAAATAAATAAATAAATAAATAAAATAAATATATAAAAGTGGGAAAACTGATCAGGGAAGTTCTTTCTGAAAAAGTGACTATAGTGGTTAATTTTACATGTGAACTTGTCTGTGTCACAGGATGCCCAGATAGCTGCTTAAACACTGTTTCTGGAGATATGTGTGGGAGATTCTGGATGAGATTTGCATTTGAATTGTTGGAATGAATAAAACAGACAGCCCTGCCTACTGTGGGTGGGCACATTCAATCTATGAGAACCTAACTAGCACAAAAAGGTGAAGGTTGAATTAGCTCTGCCTGAGGCATTACTATTCCCTGCTCTTGGTGCTCTTGGTTCTCGGGACCCAGACCACAATCTACACCATCAGCCCTCTGGTGCTCAAGTCTTTCAACTACATCACCATTTTTCTTAGGTTTCCAGCTTGCAAACAGCACATGGAAGGGCTTCTCATCCAACATAATTGCGTGAGCCAATGCCTTATAATATATCTCCTTATGTATATAAAAGAGAGAGTCAATAGAAAGACTGATAGAAAGAGAAGTTACCTGCCCTCCTCAGCCTCCTGAGTAACTGGAACTACAGGTATGTGCCACCACACCCAGCTAATTTTTTTTTTATTATTTTTTATTTTTGTAGAGATGAGATCTCGTTATGTTGCGATCCTCCTTCCTTGGTCTCCCAAAATGCTGGGATTATAGGTGTGAGCCACTATACATACATATATATATATATATATATATATAGAGAGAGAGAGAGAGAGAGAGAGAGAGAGAGAGGGCAATTTCTGTCTTGCTACCACTCTCTCTGTTTACTCTCTCTTATATAAATATATATAAGAAGAGATGTATTATAAGGTATTGTATATGTGTGTGCATATATATGTACATATATATATATATATAGAGAGAGAGAGAGAGAGAGATCTATACAGAGAGGAATTCAAATCATTCTACAAAAAGATAGCTGCACACACATGTTTATTGCAGCAGTATTCACAATAGCAAAAATATGGAACCCACCTCGCTGCCCATCAAAAGTAGACCGGATAAAAAAAAAATGTTGTACATATACATGATGGAATATTATGCGGCCATAAAGAAGAACAAAATTATGAACTTCACAGCAACTTGGATGGACTTAGAGGCTATAATACTGAATGATCTATCATAGAAACAAAGAGCTGTGTATCACACATTCTCACTTGAACAATTACCTTGAACAATTCCCATAATGCTATAAGAAAAGAACTGGCAGTAGTGGGAAACTGCCAGAGGAGAGGGGACACACTTCATCAATAAGGGTACTTGACCTCAAACCAGGTAAAGTGGGGACCAAAGAGAGATCTTCTCACCTCGGCCTCCCAAAGTGCTGGGATTTCAGACATGAGCCACCATGTCTGGCCTGTGATAAGATTTACATTTTAAGAAGATTTCTTTGTCTGTCAGAAATGGGAGAGTAATAACCTTATGGTTCATCAAGCCCTCCTCTTGTTAGTGGTTACTAAATATGACATAAGAGCTCTTTTCTTTCTTTCTTTTTCTTTTTCTTTCTTTTTTTTTTTTTTGAGTTGGAGTCTCACTCTGTTGCCCAGGCTGGAGTGCAGTGGCACACTTCCGGCCACCACAACCTCAGCCATCCAAAGTGCTGGGATTACAGGTTGAGCCACCATACCTGGCCAATAAGAGCTCTTTTCATTTAAAGTGTTGTTCCAGTTATCTACTGCTGCTTGTAAACCACACCTAAACTTAGTGGCTTAAAACCACAGTATATTGTTATGTTTCATGTTTCTTTGGTTCGATTGGGATTAACTGGGCATTTTCACTTGGGGTCACTCATGCACTTGCATATCAGATGCAAGTTGGGGCTGCAGTCATCTGAAGGCTCAACTGGGCTGGACTTCCAAGATGGCTGCCTCCCAGTTGATATCAGCTTCTGGGGGAGAACTTAGCTGGGCTGTCAAGCAGAGCATCTACCCAGTCTCTTCATCTGACTTGGGTAGCTCTCATTATGGCACCTGAGTTCTGAGTAAAACATCAGAAAAAAAAAAGAGTTATTTCAAGAATAAGTGTTCTAAGAGGGCTGAGTGGAAGCTGCAAGGCTTGTTATGACCTAACCTCAGAAGTCCCATAACATCACCTCTGCCACATTCTATGAATCAAGCATCACTAAGGCCAACCCAAATTCAAGGAACTAGATTTCACCCGTCCATGAGAGTATATGATATTAGCAATCTATCACTGGTTAAAGGGAGCCCAAACCTTACCTGCACAATGACCATTTGTATACCTAATCCTGAATTGTGCCCAGCATCCTTAAAATATATAAAATTTAAAAAGAAAAAGAAATACCACAAACATGATGACGAGATTCCAGAAGCAAAACCTCAATTTCTCAACCAACTCATCTTCGACAAAGTCTCCACCACCTACTACTGGGGTGAGGAGAACCTATTCAGTAAATGGTGCTGGGAAAACTGGCTGACCACATGCAGAAGATTGAAACAGGACCTCTACCTATCCCCATGCACAAAAGTTAACTCCAAATGGATCAGAGACCTAAATGTAAAACCTCAAACCATAAGAACCTTAGAAAATGAAGGACACACCCTTATGGAAATCGGAACTGGCCTCCAATTCCTGAACAAAACCCAAAACCCACAGGTCATAAGAGAGAGGATAGACAGGTGGGACCTTATTAAACTGACAAGCTTCTGCAAAGCCAAAGAAACCATCAAGAGAGCAGGGAGACAGCCTATAGACTGGGAAAAAGTATTTGCTAACACCAGGTCAGACAAAGGCTTAACATCTTTGATCTAGAAGGAACTCAAACGTGCTGAAAAGAAAAAAACAAACAACCCCATTATAAAATGGGCAAAAGACATGAACAGACACTTCACAAAGGAAGACATCTGAGCAGCAACAGACATATGAAGAAATGTTCAACTTCATTAATCATCAGGGAGATGCAAATCAAAACCACACTGAGATACCACCTAACTCCCGTCAGAATGCCCATTATCAATAACTCAAAAAATAACAGGTGCTGGAGAGGGTGTGGAGAAAAGGGAACACTTCTACACTTTTGGTGGGAGTGTAATCTAGTGCAACCTCTGTCGAAAGCAGTGTGACGATTCCTAAAAGCTCTAAATATCTACCTCCCATATGACCCCGCAATCCCCCTACTGGGAATATATCCGGAAGAACACAAATCAC
>NW_007250405.1:246284-247193 GCF_000164805.1 Carlito syrichta
GAGCTCAACAAGACCCCTATCTATTCCCATACACAAAAATTAACTCTAAATGGATCAGAGACCTAAATGTAAAACCTCAAACCATGAGAACCTTAGAAAATGCAGGACACACCCTTATGGAAATTGGAACTGGCATTTAATTCCTGAACAAAACCCAAAATGCATGAGCCGTAAGAGATAAGATAGACAAGTGGGACCTCATTAAACGGACAAGCTTCTGCAAAGCCAAAGAAACCATCAAGAGAGCAGGGAGACAGCCCACAGATTGGGAAAAAGTATTTGCCAACTCCATGTCTGACAAAGTTCTAACATCTTGGATCTACAAGGAACTCAAAAGTGCTGAAAAGAAAAAAACAAACAACCTCATTACAAAGAGGTTGAACAGACACTTCACAAAAGAAGACATATGAGTGACCAACAGACACATGAAGAAATGTTCAACTAATCATCAAGGAGATGCAAATTAAAACTACATTGAGATACCACCTAACTCCGGTCAGAATGGCCATTATCAATAACTCAAAAAATAACAGATGCTGGAAAGGATGTGGTGAAAAGGGAACACTTCTACACTGTTGGTGGGAGTGTAAACTAGTGCAACCTTTGTGGAAAGCAGTGTGGCGATTCCTAAAAGCTTTAAATATCGACCTTCCATATGACCCTGCAATCCCCCTATTGGGAATATACCCTGAAGAACTCAAATCTCTCTATGAAAAAGATACCTGTACATGTATGTTTATCGCAGCATTGTTCACGATAGCAAGAACCTGGAACCAACCATCGTGTCCGTCAAAAGAGAACTGGATTAAAAAAATGTGGTACATATACATGATGGAATACTACGCAGCTATAAAAAAGAACAAAATCATGAATTTTTGCAGCAACCTGGATGGAACTAGAGTCTATAAT
>NW_007250405.1:247213-302445 GCF_000164805.1 Carlito syrichta
ATTTGTATACCTAACCCTTAACTGTACCCCACAATTTTAAAATAAAAAATATGTTTTAAAAAAAGAAAGAGAAACAAATACCACAAACGTGATGACGTTAAACCACATACAATTGTTATTATTTTTGGTTTTGTTTTGTTATATATATATTTTTACTGTATTTATTATAAAGATGTGGGGTACAATCACATACAATTATTATCTTATAGTTTCTATGGGTCAAGCATGACTTGACCGTGGGCATGGCTTGGCTAGGTCCTCAGCTTTAGGGTTGCTTACAAGTGTACAAATAAGCAACCAGGGTATCCACTAGGGCTAGGGTCGCATCTGGAGGCTCAGCTGGGAAAGGGGACATTACTCACTTCATGGCGGTTGTGTGAGCTGTAGGACTAAGGGCCTGTAAAGGTAACCTCAAATCTGAGAGGGCTTGCATGTAATGTTTACTTATTCCAAAGAAGTCAACCCAGAGGTCCAGCAGGGAAAGGCACTGGCTCATTAAAACTTATGGGAAGCACTGAGGGTGGCAGGTCAGTGAAGAAGCCACAGGAATCTATACCTTGGGGCAGTCCAGCATGCAATTTTATAGGCAAACAAGTTAATTAGTCAAATTGCTATCTAGTGTTTACAATTACCTTGATTAAGAGTAACGACTAAGCTGGGCTCGGTGGCTCAGCCTGTAATTGCGTGCTTTGGGAGGCAGAGGTGAGTGGATTTGAGACCCGCCTGGGCAACTTGGCAAGACCTCATCCCTACAATAAATCAAAAAATTAGCCGGGCGTGGTAGCGTGCGCCTGTGGTTCCAGCTACCAAGGCTGAGGCGGAAGGATCGCCGGAGCCCAGCAGGTCGAGGCTGTGGTGGCCGGGAGCGGCCACTGCACTCCAGTCTGGGCGACAGAGTGAGACTCCAACTCAAAAAAAAAAAAAGAGTAATGACTACATTGTTTCCAGCTTTGCTTAGTCACCTGCATCCCATGGCTCATTATTGGGAATATGCAGACCCTTCAGAAACCAGCCTTGGCCAGAGGCTGCTCCCGGGGGGAGGGGTGAAACAGTTCATGCCTGGCCAATACCTCACAGGGTCTTATCTCCTTAACGGCTGTCATTCAAAGGTTGCCCTGAGTTCCTTGCCATGGGTGCCTCTCCATTTGAGGGCCTACTTATGAAAGCCAGAAAGGGAGCCAGTAGAGAGATTGGTAGCCATACAGAAGTTGCCATCTCACTTGCTACCTGTTGTTTAGAAGCAAATCACTAGACTGGCCCACACGCACAAGGGATTTCACAAGGATGGAAAGACCGGGAATGTGAATCATTGAGGACCTTCTAAGAGTCTGCCCACCACAAGTTCAAAAGGATGTGGGGCTGTCTTTAATCTACCACAGGGGTTTCCTGCAAAAGAAAAAAAGAGGACTGATGAATATTCATATATTCACATTATTCCCTGAGTACCATCCAAACACCAGAGCTGGCCCAAGAGATATGGAGATGAATAGACACAGTAACTGCCCCCAAGGAGGTCACAGGAGAGAGAGGCCTGTAAAGAAATTGCAGTGTGATAAATGCAAGAATAAAGACATGCACAACGTATACCATGGCAAACAGGATGACATAGAGAAGACTGTCAGGAAAATATGCAGACCGAGCAGGGCATTGAGAGGCAAATGGGAGTCTATGCGATAAATGAGATCATGCTAAACAGTGGGACCAGAACGTGCAATGGAGCAAAATGAGAAGAGCATCATGTCGTTAGAGAATAATGAGCCTCATGGCTTCTCTGGAGGATAGGGTGAAAGAAACAGGGAAAACCAGGGGTGGACAATGACCCAAGAAAATGTGTAGTGGGGCCACATTAAGATGCATCGATTCTGTAGGTAATGAGGTAAAAGACAGAGTCCAAAGCAGGAGAGAAACATGGCATGCATGCCCTTGAAGCCCGTCTCTGCAGTGGTTGTGTGGAGAATGAACTGCAGGGGAGCAAGGAAAGAGGGAGCATAGCCAGTGAGGCCACCACAGTGGGGATCTAGGCAAAGTCAACCAAGCCCGAACTAACAGTGCAGCTGTGGGAGTGGAAGGCTGAATGGATTCAAGGCAGTCAAGGGATATGATTGACAGACTGTGCTCACTGTTGGTAGAAGATGGAGGAAGAACCCTGGGCAGGAATGAGCGAAGATGGAAAAATCCAGGATGCATCTGGTTTTTGGATAAGAAGCCGTCTGTGGGAGTAGGGCTAAGAGATGATAAGTCCGGATCTAGACACAGAAGGATATGTCTGGATAGACCAGCTGACATGTGGTCCAGTAGCAGATGTCTAGAAAGAAGCAGGGAGGAGACTGAGTCTGCAGGAACAGAAATACTTAAGGAGACAAAGAAGATCCAAGTCATCGCTGCTAAAAACAAATGCAGAGGGGTAGAAAGAAAACCAGGATAAAGGGAAAGAGAGAGTTGAAAGAAAGATGGTCACTGGAGTCAAACGCTACAAAGAGGTCAAGTTTAACAAGGATTGAGAAACAGCTACTGTACTTGTGTTGATGGCTTCATTAGGAGGGTGGAACCAGAAGCCAAATTGCACTTGTTTATGGAGTAAATGTAGGCAGGAAAATGGGCATGTGGAAGAGAAAGCTCTGGCTGAGAAGTAAACAAAAGAAAAAGTGTTAGAGATTGCTCAAGGGACAAGAGAAAGTTGTTAGAACCTTTTGCTTGTCGTTTTGTTTTGTTGATTAAAGAAGGGGGGCTTTGAGCATGCTCACGGGCAGAGAATAAGGATCCAATAGCAAGCAGAAGGTGGGGGATACAGGGGAGAATGGAATTGGATTCCAGCAAGAGATCTTAAGTTCTCATACGCATGGTCCTTGTTCAGAGCCTGATGCCCACACTCTAAGATTTTTGATTCCTATAAGCAAATTCCATTAAAACAAAACAAAACAGGCTAGGCACAGGCTCAAGCCCGTAATCCCAGCACTTTGGGAGGCCAAGGCGAGAGGATTGCCTGAGCCCGCAGGTCCTTGACCAGCCTGGGCAACTTGGTGAGACTTCATCTCTACCACAACAACAACAAAAATTAGCCGGGCATGATGTTACATGCCTGCAGTCCCAGCTACTTGGAGGGCTGAAGCAGAAGAATCGCCTGAGCCCAGCAGGTTGATGTTGGGGTGGCCAAGTGTGTCACTGCACTCCAGGTGACAGAGAGAGACTTTGACTCAAAACAAACAAACAAACAAACAAACAAACATTTCTCTCACAGTGCCAAGTCACACATGCCCCTCCATCAATCAGTGCAAGTCTTTTTCCTACTCTTCATTTTTTTGAGATGTAATGCATGTACCCTAACATTTGCCAATTTAAAGTAGGTTTTAGCATATTCACAAAGTCATACAACCGTCACCACTATTAGAGCATTTTCATCAACTCTCTCTCCAAAATTCCATATCTCCCCTTCCCAGTCGCTCCCCATTCTCTCTTCTTCCCAGCCCCTAGTAGCCACTAATCTACTTTCTGTGTCTGTATTTTCCTATTCTGGGTATTTTAGAGAACAGAACATGCACTCTGTGGTGTTTTATGTCCGGCTTATTTCACTTAGTATACTATTTTTGAGGTTCATCTATGCTGTAGCGTCTATGCTGTAGCATAAATCGGCACTTCATTTCATGGGCTGAGTAATATCTTATTATATTGATATTCCACATTTTATTTATCTATTTGTCAGTTATGGACATTTGAGTTGTCTCCACATTTTTGCTTTTATGAATAATGCTGCTATAAACATTTGTGTTCAAATTTTTCTTAACAACATATGTTTTCGATTATCTTGGGTAATTACCTAGGAGCAGACTTGCTGAATCATACAGTAACTCTATAGCTAACTTTTTGAGAGATAAACTGTTTTTCAAAGCAGTTGTATCATTTTACATGTACAATTTCAATATACAAAGGTTCCAATTTCTCTACATCCTTACCACTATGTTATTTTGGTGGGTTTGTTGTTGTTGCTGTTGTTGTTGTTTTTAATTGTAGCTATCCTAGTGGGTGTGAAATAGTAGCTCACTGTAATTTTTTTATTTCTTTTTTTCTATTTTTGAGTTGGACTCTCACTCTGTCACCCAGGCTGGAGGGCAGTGACATGCTCCCAGCCACCGCAGCCTCAACCTGCTGGGCTGAAGTGATCCTTCCGCCTCAGCCTTCCAAGTAGTTGGAACTACAGGCACGTGCCATGATGTCCGGCTAAGTTTTTGATTTATTGTAGAGATGAGGTCTCACCAAGTTGCCCAGGCTGATCTCGAACCTCCAGACTCAGGCAATCCTCTCACCTCGGCCTCACAAACTGCTGGGATTATAGGCATGAGCCACCGTGCCCAGCCACATTGTGATTTTAGTTTCCAGTTCCCTAATGACTAATTTTGTTAAGCATTATTATTATTATTGTTATTATTTTTGAGTTGGAGTCTCACTCTGTTGCCCAGACTGGAGTGCAGTGGCCGCTCCCAGCCACCGCAGCCTCGACCTACTGGGCTCTGGCGATCCTTTCACCTCAGCCTTCCAAGTAGCCGGAATTACAGGCGTGCTCTACCACGCCTGGCTGATTTTTTGATTTATTGTAGAGATGAGGTCTTGCCAAGTTGCCCAGGTGGGTCTCAAACCCGCGGGCTCAGGCAATCCGCTCACCTCACCCTCCCAAAGGAGTGGGATTACAGGCTGAGCCACTGAGCCCGGTTTAGCATTATTTTTTTTCATGTATTTATTGGCCTTTTGTGTATCCTCTTTGGAAATATTTCCATTCAAGTTTTGTCTATTTTTTAGTTGGTTGTTTGTCTTTTTGTTGTTGAGTTGTAAGATTTCCTTTTTTTTTTTTTTGAGTTGAAGTCTCTCTCACTTCGTTGCCCAGGCTGGAGTGCAGTGGCATGCTCACAGCCACCCCAGCGTCTATCTGCTGGGTTCAAGCTATCCTTCTGCCTCAGCCTTCCAAGTAGCTGGCACTACAGGTGTGCGCTATCACATCTGGCTAATTTCTTTCTGATTTATTGTAGAGATGAGGTCTCACCAAGTTGCCCAGACTGTTCTCAGACCCATGGGCTCAGGCAGTCCCCTCATCTTGGCCTCCCAAAGTGCTGGGATTACAGGCTTGAGCCACCACTCCTAGCCAAGAGTTCTTTACATATTTTGGATAATGATTCTTATCAGATATATGTTTTGCAAATATTTTCCCCATTCTGTGGGTTGTTTTTTCACTTTCTTGTTAGTCTCCTTTGATGCACAAAAGATTTACATCTTGATAAATTTCAACATACCTATTTTTTTCTTTGGTTGCACATGCTTTTGGTGTCATAGCTAAGAACCATTTCCTAATCCAAGGAATTGAAAATTTATATTTATGTTTTCTTCTACTTAGAATCTTAAAGATACCTTGTAAGACTTTTGTTAGGTTTTGAATGAGAGCCAGATGCAGTGGCTCATGTCTGTAATCCTAGCACTTTGGAAGGCTGAGGTGGAAGGGTCACTTGATTCCGGGAGTTTGAGACCAACCTGGGCAACATAGTGAGATACTCATCTCTACAAAAAAAAAAATTAAAAATAGCCAGGTTTGGTGGCATGTACCTGTAGTCTCAACTACTTGAAAGGCTGAGGTGAGAGGATTGCTTGAGTTTGGAAGGTTAAGTTTGCAGCATGCTATGATTGTGCCACTGCACTCCAGCCTGGGTGAGAGAGTGAGACTCTGACTTTAAAAAAAAAAAAAAAGCGCAAATCTATAAAGGGAAACTTCCTCAATTTGATTTTTTTTTTTTTTTTTGAGACAAAGTCTCACTCTGTCACCTAGGCTGGAGTGCAGTGGTATGATCATAGCTCACTGCAAACTCCTGGACTCAAGTGATCCTCTCACTTCAACCTCTCAAGTAACTGAGACTACAGGTGTACATCACCATGGCTGGCTGATTTTTTGATTTTTTTTGTTGTTGTTGTTGAGAGAGAGTCTCATTATGCTACCCAGAATGATTTCAAATTTCTGGTCTCAAGTGATCCTCCTGTCTTGGCCTCCCAAAGGGGAAAGGATTACAGGCATAAGCCACTGCACCCAGCTCACTCAACTTGATTTTTAAGTCTGCAAAAGAACCTCCAACTAATACTGTACTTAAAGGCAAGAAACTAGGTGCTTTTTAAACTAAGATCAGGAATAAGGCAAGAATATTTCCTCTCATCACTCCTTTTCAACATCATACTTAAAGTCCTAGCTAATCCAATAAAACAAGGGCATAAAAAGTTTAGAGATTGGGAAGGAAGAGATAAAACTGTCTTTGTTCACTTTGATATAATTGCAATAGAAAAATCCCAAAGAATTGACAAAAAACAAAAGTAAAGAAACTCCTAGAATCCATAAGCAATTAACAGCATGTTTCAGGATACTAAGTTCATATCCAAAATCAATTGCATTCCTGTGTACCAGCAGTAAAAATTGGAATTTGAAATTAAACACATAATACATTAGCATCAAAATAATAAAATACTCAGATACAAATCCACCAAAATATGTACAAGCTCATTATGTGGAAAACTAAAAACCTAATGAAAGAAATCCAAGAACTAAATAAACAGAAATATATTCCATGTTCATGGATAGGCAGATTCAATATTGTTAAGATGTTAGTTCTTCTCAACTTAAACTAAAGATACCAAACAAAATCCTAGCAAGCTACTTTGGGAAAATTAACAAACAAGTTCTAAAGTGTATATGAAGAAGTAAAACAGCCAGAGTTGCCAACACAATATTGAAAGAGAAGAACAAAGTCAGAAGACCAACACCACTATAGACATACTATAATTGAGCTACAGTAACATTGAGATATACTAATCAAATAGTGTGATATTTGTGAAATAATGACAAAGGGGGTAAGTGCAACAGAATAGAGAGCCAGGAAATAGACCCACACAGATACATCAACTCATCTTTGACAAAGAGTAAAAGCAAGACAATGAAACAAAGGGAGTCTTACAAATGTGCTAAAACAACTGAATGTCCACAGACTAAAAAAAATAAAACCAGACACAGACCTTACACCCATCACCAAAACGAACTCAAAAGGAATCATAGCTCTAAGTGTAAAATGACAAGCTGTAAAATTCCTACAAGACAGCAGGAGAATATTTAGATAAACTGAGGACTGGTGATAACTTCTTAGAGTTATCACTTTTAGCAACACTAAAGACATGATCCATGAAAGAAAAAAGTGATAGGCTGGAATTCATCAAAATGAAAAACTTTTGCTCTGCAAAAAACACTGTCAAGAGAATGAGAAGACAAGCCACAGACTGGGAGAAAATATTTGCAAAAGACATATCGGATAAAATATACAAAGAATTCTTAAAACTCAATAGTAATATAATGAACAACCTGATTTAAAATTGGCCAAAAATTCTTATTTTTATTTTTTTATTTTTTTTGAGTCAGGGTCTCACGCTATCGATCTGGCTGGAGTGCAGTGGCACGCTCGCGGCTATCACAACCTTGACCTGTTGGGCTCAGGTGATCCTTCCACCTCAGCCTTTCAAGGAGCTGGAGCTACAGGCATGCACCACCATGCCCAGCTAATTTTTTGATTATTATTGTAGAGATGAGGTCTCACATAGTTGTCCAGTCTGGTCTTGAACCCGTGGGCTCAGGCAATCCTCTCACCTCGGCCTCCCAAAGTCCTGGGATGACAGGTTGAGCCACTGAGCCCGACCTCAACATTCTTAATAAACACATCTTCAGAGAAGATACACAAGTGGCAAATAAGCATATGAAAACACGTTCAACATCCTCATATGCTATTAGGGAATGCAATGATGAGACAGAATGGCTAAAATCCAGCACCAAATGCTGATGAGGAGGAAGAGCAACAGGAACTCTCAGTCGTTGCTGGTGGGAATGCAAGATAGTTCAGTCATCTTGGAGAACAGTTTGGTAGTTTCTAAAAAAAGCTAAACATTCTCCAGTCAGGCGTGGTGGCTCATGCCTATAATCCAACTTTTAAAAAACCCCAAAAACTAAATATTCTCTTGCCAGGTGACACAGCAATTGTGATCCTTGATAGTTGCCTAAATCACTTTAAAACTTATGTCTACACAAAAACCTGCACATGAATGTTTCTAGAAGTTTTATTTAGAATTTCCAACACTTGGAAACAACCAAGGAGTCCCTTAATAGGAAAATGAATAAACAAAAACAAACTGTGTCACATCCAGACAATGGAATTTTTTTTAAGATTAGGAAATATAGTTTATTTAGAAAGTAAATTGGAGAGGGAGGGGGAGATTCACCTCCCCAAGGGAGGGGAGGGGGCCAAAGCTTAAGAAAACATGGTCTGGCCATAGCTCAAAGATCACATGACCACACCATAGCTTAGCAATGCAATGACCCAACCATGGAATATTATTCAGCAATAAAAGTAAATGAACTGCGAATCTACAAAAGAAATGGAGGAAGTTTAAATGCATAGCATTAAGTAAAATTAGTCAGTCTGAAAAGGCGACATACTGTATGACACCGACTGTATGATATTCTGGGAAAAACAGCAATGGAGAGGTAAAAACACCATTGATTTCCAGGGATCTGGGGAGGAGGAGGATGACTAGGTGGAACTAGGGACATTAGGGCAGTAAAACTATTCTATACAATGCTATAGTGGTGGATACAAGTCCGCATACATTAGTCAAAATCCATAGGCCAGGCGCGGTGGCTCAAGTCTGTAATCCCAGCACTTTGGGAGGCCGAGGTAAGGCATTGCCTGAGCCCAGGGGTTTGAAACTAGCCTGGGCAACTTGGTGAGACCTTGTCTCTACAATATATCAAAAAATTAGCTGAGCTGGTCTACGATGGAGTGGCCGTGAGCATGCCACTGTACTCCAGCCTGGGCTACGGAGTGAGACTCCAACTCAAAAAAAAAAAAGCCCATAGAATGTGCAACACAAAGCATGAACCCTAGGGGAAACTGTGCACTTCAACTGACAAGGATGTGTCAATGTTAGTTCTTCATTTGGAGCAAATACTCCACACAAATGAGGAATGTCAATGGTGGGGGGGAGAGAGAGAGAGAGAGTGTGTGTGTGTGTGTATGTGTATGTGTGTGTGTGTTGTTTGGAGAGGGGTGATTATGTGGGAACTCTCTGTACTTTCTGCTTTCTTCAATTTTGCAATGAGCCAAAAGTTGTTCTAAACAACAAAAAGTCTATTAAGTAATGTGTGACTCAGTCATCATCAAAGTATTTTGTAGAGCTGGGCATAGTGGCTCCCAACTGTAATCTCAGTTGCTGTGGAGGCTGAGGCGGGAGGACAGCTTGAGACCAGGAATTCAAGGCTGTAGTGTGCATGACTGTGCCTGAGATTAGTCACTGCACTCCAGCCTGGGCAGTAGTGTAAGACATCGTCTCTTTAAATACATATATTTGACTCCCGCAGGTGCAGTGTTGCCAGACAGAGGCAGCTCCATCCCAGCTGCCCACAGTGCAAAACTGAGAAGGTTATCTCAGAGCATTTCCTCACAGTTCAAAGAGGACTTTCTTCTCTGCTTATTTTTACAATTTGCAGTGGAAACATTAAGTTTTTAGGAGGCTCAGCAGCAAAGCCAGCTGAACAGCTGTGCGCCAGCTTCCTGGGAACTCTGCAGAAGCATGGCAGCATTCGGACTTTGTGTTCCCAGGATGCCACTCTTGTCAGGCTATTGTCGTGGAAGCTAGACACAGGGTGGATCTGCAGCCACTGCCTCCCAATCATTTCCCTACTTGCTTATTCACTTGTCCTAGCCTATTGTGGACACTTTTCGGTTTTATTTTATGTCCTTCCAGTGTACGTGACACACATGACATGAAAACATGCTGTCTTCTCCCCTCCCCAAGTCTCTTCGGGACAGTGGCTGTCAATCTCAATGACACATTAAAATCACCTGGGGAAGTTACTCAGGAGGTTGAGGTGGGAGGAACACTTGAAGCCTGGAGCTTGAGACTAGCCTGGCAACATAGCAAGGATCCCATCTCTACAAAAATTACAAAAATTTGCCAGGTGTGGTAGCACACACTTGCAGTTTCAGCTACTTGGGAGGCTGAGGTTGGAGGATCACTTGAGTCCTGGAGTTCAAGATTGTAGTGAGCTATGATCACACCATTGCCCTCCAGTCAGTCTGGGCAACCCAGACCCTGTCTTTAAAAAAAAAATTAAAGCCGGGCTCGGTGGCTCAGCCTGTAATCCCGTGCTTTGGGAGGCTGAGGTGAGTGGATTGCCTGAGCCCACGAGTTCGAGACCTGCCTGGGCAACTTGGCGAGACATCATCTCTACAATAAATAAATAAATAAAAAATTAGCTGGGCGTGGTAGCGCGCGCCTGTAGTTCCAGCTACTTGGAAGGCTGAGGCAGAAGGATCGCCGGAGTCCAGCAGGTCGAGGCTGTGGTAGCTGGGAGCGGCCACTGCACTCCAGTCTGGGTGACAGAGTGAGACTCCAACTCAAAAAAAAAAATTAAGCTGGGCGTGGAGGCTCACATCTATAATCCCAGCCCTTTGGGAGGCAAAGGTGAGAGTATTGCCTGAACCCATGGGTTCGAGACCAGCCCAGGCAACTTGGCGAGCCCTCATCTCTATAATAAATCAAAAAAATTTAGCTGGGCATGGTGGTACCTGCCTGTAGTTCCAGCTATTTGGAAGGCGAGGCAGAAGGATCACCTGAGTCCAGCAAATTGAGGCTGCGGTGGCCAGGAGAGTGCCACTGCCCTCCAGCCTGGGCAACAGAGTGAGACTCCAATGCAAGAAAAGAAAAAAAATTGAAGATATATATGCTGAGACCCTCCAAAACTGCTCATCTGAAAAATGACCTTAATCAGAGGGAGATCAAATGACAAACTGTCATTCTTTTCCTTCCAGAAAGCACTATGAGCCTGAAAGAAATGTTTCTCCATAAGCTAGACTACAAAAACAGGGGTGTAAATTTGCTTTCCCTACATTTCCTAGGAGCTTCCTATATTTTGGAAACTCTGAGTAATTTTATTTAGTCTCAAAAGCAGTGGCGCAAACAGGCCTAGAGAATGCAATGAACTTGTAATTTAAATAGGACTCTTGGTGTTTTTTTTTTTAAGTGCAACTTTCTTTTTGTTGGCCGTCTTAGAGTCCTCTGCTGTCTCATCATTGGGTCTTTCCCCCTTTTCAAAGAAACTCTCCAGTGATGTTGGTTTTTTATCATGTTCGTTTGTGGGCTTACCAAAACTCTGACTGAGACAAGTGTGCAGTATGGGAAAGAGGTGTGGCTGGAAGTGGTAAATAAAATAATGGGTGGGCTGCATGTGGACTAAAATAAGTGTCAGATTCTGACTTAAAGCCTCCACAGATGCAGCTGTACCATTGAAGTACACCTACTCACTTGCCACTCACTGATAGAGTTTTGATACGAGTCTGCGAGCCATTGATTTATCATTGCAACAGGTAATTTACATTCTCTAGGCCTGTTTGTATAATATATGGCGACTGGTTATCCACCGAAGCTATGAAACTTTCAAAACTGCTTTGCCACATAGAGATTAAGCATCCTACATTAAAAGACAACCTGGATTGCATACCACAGTGACTCATTCATTCTCTCTAGCAATTGTGTCTCAATAGCCTCTATAATCTCATTAATTCATCTAGTTATGGTGCTAGCCCAAAGAGGAGCACGTGTCACCTTTGAGCTGCAGCCTCTCCTAAAAGTTCATGACAAATGTCCTTAGCAGCCGGCAGGATCAACTCTTCACCAGCAGAAAAGGGCTTCTTAGCTTTAGCAATGTGGTTAGCCACTAAGAATCATCCTCTCAGTGCAGACACATTTGATTAAGCGACGGCCTTCATGATTGCTTTTGTTCCTCATGTTCACATTTTTTTCTTTTGAAAAACTTGAGGCTGTCTTTTAATGCGGGATGCTTGGTCTCTATGAGGCAAAGCAGTGTTGAAGGTTTCATGGCTTCTGTGGTGACCACAAATTATACAAAGTGGGCCTGGAGAATGTGAAGAATCACTTGTTTCAATGAATCTATAATTTCCCATCACCTCTAGAAGGGACCGTCTAGTTGCAGGAAAACAAGCTCAGGGCTCCCACTGATTCTGCATTATGATGAGTTGTATGATTATTTCATTCTATATTACAATGAAATAATAATAGAAATAAAGTACACGATAAATGTAATGCGCTTGAATCATCCCCAAACCATTGCCTCCTTCCCTGGTCCATGGAAAAATTGTCTTCCATGAAGCTGATCCCTGATGCCAAAAAGGTTGGGAACTGCTGGTGTAGAGGAAACAACCTTAACCATGAATTAATGATTGTTGAGCCTGGGTAATGAGTAAAAGGGAGTTCATTTAATATTGTTTCTACTTTTATGTGATTTCCCAGGATTTTTTTTCCCTTCTCCCCAATATCCTTTTATAATTGATTAATCCAAATCAATATCCAGGCAAGACCCATAGATTGCATCTGGTTATGTATTTTATGCTTCTTCTCATCTAGAATGGTGACATCCCCTTTTATCAAGCCTTTGACTTGTCGAAAATACTAGCTGAGTTGTTTTGCAAAATGTCCCACATTGTGGGCTTTTCAGATGGTTTCATTTCCTGTCACCTGGAAGTCAGAGCTAAATGCTTCATTAGATTCAGCTTTAATATCTGTGGGAAAAAAATACTTCATAACTGGTATTATTACATGCTGTTTCTAATAATAAAAATCTGGAGGGAGGGATCTTACCAGCCAGTAAAGGAGATTTAATTAAATAAACTCACATATTCATACAGTGTGAAATCCATCATGAAGAAATGAAAACTATTTAGTAGGGGAAGGTTTAAATTAAAATTCAAGAATATGAAACATGCTCATGGGGCAGAGCATGGAAAAGTTCGTGACAAAAGTGTGCATGGACTGCTGTCATTGTGACCGGCAGGGTCTCTATCACTACACTGCCAGTTAGCCATGGGGTCATATGCTATTTCTCCTTTTTAATCTTTGCAAAGCAAAAAAAGAAATAAATAATGATCATGCATTACTTTGTAATAGTACTAGCATAAAACCGATGAATCTTTCTTTTTAATCTTTCTTTTTTAATCTTTCTTTTTCTTTTTCTTTTAATTTTTTATTTTAAAGATGTGGGGTACGATTCAGGGTTAGGTATACAAATATTCATTATGCAGGTGCCCTTGTTGATGAGGTGTCCCCACCCCCCCAAATTGAAAGACTGCATACTGCACCTCCCTTCCCTCCCTGGCTTCACCTCTCCCACAGTTTCCCACTACTGCCAAGGAATTTAAAGTAGTCCCTGTAAATAAATAAAATGGTATAGTGACATGATGGTGTTAACTTCTGTGGCTTACAGGTTTCTCAACTCCTCCAAGCCACCCTCATTTGTTTGTTTGTTTGTTTAAACAGGATCTCACTCTGTCACCCAGGCTGGAGTGCAGTGGAGTGCAGTTATGATTATAACTCACGGCAGCCTCGACCTCCTTCCTAGGCACAAGCGATTCTACCATCCCAGCCTCTCAAAGTGCTAGAATTATAGTCTGAGCCACTGCACCTGGCCATAGACCACCTTCTTTAATGAAAGAACACAGAGTGAAACAAAGCCCAGAAATCTGTGCAAGGGGAAAACAAGACACATTAGAAACAAAATGTAAATATATGGTCGTTTAACAAGTCAGACTGCTAACTACTCCTTTTCAACTCAGAGATTTAGAGAGTCCTCAGCACATAGTCGTCCCATCCGTGACTGAGACACACTGGGCAGTCACCCTAGACACAGTCCTGATTGTGTCATGTGGCTTCCCCTCCCCGGTGTCCATGGTAAGAGGCACCAGAGGCTAGCCAGGCCACAGCTATGGAAAGAGCCCCTGACTTCGACGCCTTGCCATTTTTTTCACAGAGTTCCTTCTCCTCCTGTGGCCATCCCGCCTTAGCCACTTCTTATTTCCAAAGGACTTCCTCCACCTGGAGTCCCGCCATCCCTTCATTGACTCTTACTGTATACTTATTCTCAGGGGGCTTCTCTTTGATACAGGGCAGGGTGACGTCCAGGCGTTCCGGCTCCATTGGATGGCAGGGTCTGGCTCTACCACTAATGTGAATAATGAACAACTCCTAGACTCAGTTTCTCCAAAGTGTCATTGGAAACACAAAATGTGGACTTCAAGATTTTTCAAGTACTTAACTGTTTTGCAAAGTTTCCAATAGCAGGATGTTGTGCTGAAGCTGAGGAAGATTCCTTTCCCTTCTCTTTTCTAAGTATTTAGCAGAGAACAGTATTAAAATAATTTAGAGGATATATATTTTCCCCTGAGTTGTTAGGTACCATTTAACACAGCTAAAAGAAATCAAAGGAACAGATAACCATGATTCCTTTTCCTCCTTGCCCACACACACTCCCCCTTTTTTCAAAGGAAAATTATCATTATCTGGAGATATTCTAAGGCTGTTTCTTTGTACTTTGCTTTGTTTTAGAAGAAATGCACTCAAGAATAACTCCTTTTATTTCTATAGAGTTTTACATTTTACAAAGTATTTTCACATACTTTGTTTGATAGAGTTTTTTCCCCCTAATTTCAGCAGAGTGCTTTTAAAAACAGCTATATTGGGATATGATCTACATACAATAAAATACACCCATTTTAAGTGTACATCAGATTGGCAAATGCACACACACCCCCACACTCAGGATACAGAACATTTCCACCACTACAATGAAGTTTCTATGTGTCTTTGCTGGAAATCTGTCTCCTTCTCGGGCAACCACTGATCTGCTTTCTGTCATCATAGTTTTGCCTTTTTAAATAATTTCATATAAATGGAATAGTGCAGTATGCAGTCTTTCAAGTCTACATTTTTCATAAGGCATAACGTGTTTTTTGTTGTTGCTATTTTTTGTTGTTGGTTTTCAGTCAGGGTCTCACTCTGTCACCCAGGCTGGAGTACAGTGGCACCATCACTCCTCATTGCAGCCTCGATTTTTTGGATTCAGGTTATCCTTCTGCCTTAGCCTCCAGAGTAGTTGGGACTACAGGTGCATGCCACCATGCCCGGCTATTTTTTTTTTTTTTTTTTTTTGTAAAGACAAGTTTTCACTATGTTGCCCAGGCTTGTCTCGAACTCCTGGGCTCAAGCAATCCTCCTGCCTTGCCTCCCAAAGTGTTGGGATTATAGGCATGAGCCACTGTGCCCAGCCCACACTCAGCTATGAAGAATGTTTTCCTCACTTCTATCATGGAGATCATTTCATATCAATAAATAGGGATCTAACAATTAAGTTCATGAACTCATCCTAGAAAAAGTGCTATATACCTCATTACTGAATATCAGTAGGGTCACCTTCGAAGTATTCCCCTTGAGAAACTATGCACCGATGCCAGCACCTACTTCGCCTGTCAAAGCAATTTTTGAACTATTTTTCTGGAATGCCATCAGAGCTGTCGTTGTATTACCCTTGATGTCCTGAATGTCACCAAAAATGTCTTCCTTTCAATATTTCCTTTATCTTCGGGTAAAGAAAAAAAGTCATTGGGGGCCAGATTAGGTGAGTAGGGAGGGTGTTCCACAATACAGTTATTTGTTTACTGACTAAAAACTCCCTCCCAGACAGTACTGTGTGAGCTGGTGCATTGTCCTGATGCATGAGCTCCTCTGGAATCATTTTTGCACACGTCTTTCTCATGCCAACATTTTCAGTTCAGATTTTCCTATCGATATTTATTTGGTCTGCAATGCTTCTCACAGTCAGCTGATGATTTTGACACACGATTCGACAAATTTTTGCAATGTTTTTGTCAGTTCTGTTTATTACTGGCCATCCTGACCTCTCTTCATCAGTGAGACTTTCTTTCCTCTCAGAAAAAATGTTTTTTTCATGGCATTATCGCCATAAACTTGGACTAACATATCCCTGATTTCACTTCCACTCTTTCCAATTTTAACAAGAAATTTAATGTCTGTTCATTGCTCTCATTCAAGTTCCAACATTCTCACAACAACACACAAAACATGCAACAATAATAATGAGCCAATCAGCAAGACACTGCCATATGTCGACACGACACAGCTATGAGACAATGATGTACAAGGGTTATAAAACCTTATTGAGTTATTTGGACAGTGCTGCCAACATAAGTGCAGAGTGGTAGTTTGAGAGCTTAATTCTCAGACCTCATATACTCCTATAACATCCTTTTAAATAGTCGCTGAATCTTTATTTGATGATTCAACATGAATCTTCACATTGATGACACAGAACACATTATTTTGAATTTTATAATATTACTAACACTAGTCTTGTATTCATTTTAAAGAATTTTTTTGTTCCTCCACCTATTTCTTTTTTTTTTTTTTTTTTCTTTTTGAGTTGGGTCTCACTCTGTCTTCCAGGCTGGAATGCAGTGGCACGCTCACGGCCACTGCAGTCTCAACCTGCTGGGCTCAGGTGATCCTTCCTCCTCAGCCTTCCAAGTAGCTGGAACTACAGGCACACGCCACTATGCCTGGCTACTTTTTTTGATTTATTGTAGAGATGATGTTTTGCCAAGTTGCCCAGGCTAGTCTCCAACCCATGGGCTCAGGCAATCTTCTCACCTCGGCCTCCCAAAGTGCTGAGATTATGAGTGTGAACGACCACGGCTGGCCACCTTCACCAATTTTTAAGCCATATTTTTGCATTTGGAGATGATCATTTGATTTTAAGATCTGCCATTCTTCAAAAGTGTAACTTTTTTTCCCCAGGTACCCCAGAGATGGTGAGAGAAGCGGACTTGGAATATACACGAAGGAATGGAATTCATCTAAGTGAAGAAATGTGTCTGTTACTCAAGACACTCAGGTGATGGTTTTGTTTGTTTGTTTGTTTTTTGAATTGGAGTCTCACTCCATTGCCCAGGCTGGAATGTAGTGGCATGCTCACGGCCATCCCAGCGTCGGCCTGCATAGCTCGGATGATTCTTCTGCCTCAGCCTTCCAAGTAGCCGGAACTACAGACACGCGCTGCCACGCCCAGCTAATTTTTTTGATTTGTTGTAGAGATGAGGTCTCACCAAGTTGCCTGGGCTGGTCTCGAACCCACAGGCTCAGGCAATCCATTTGCCTTGGCCTCCCAAAGTGCTGGGATTACAGGCTGAGCCACCGAGTCCAGCCAGGTGATGGGTTTTGCATTTTGTCACAAATATGTTTTTTATTTGAATATGGGGGAAAAAAATCCCTCCTACCCCACAAAACAGGAACTTGGAATCAACATTTGATAGAGAAGGATCTGAAAGGACAAGCTTCCTTTAGCAATGCAACTCCAGAAGTTTCACTTCTCCCTCTTCCTCTTCTCTTCTCAAACTAGAAAACACTTAAAATATATGTTGGGCATGGTGGCTCACGCCTGTAACCCCAGCACTTTGGGAGGGTGAGACAGGAGGATTGCTTGAGCTCAGGGATTCGAGACCAGCCTGGGCAGCATAGCAAAACCTGGTTTCTAAAAAACAAAATAAAATAAAAAATAGGTCAGGCGCGGTGGCTCAAGCCTGTAATCTCAGCACTTTGGGAGGCTGAGGTAAGAGGATTGCCTGAGCCTAGGGGTTCGAGACCAGTCTGGGCAAGTTGGTGAGACCTTGTCTCTATAATAAATTAAAAAATAAGCCGGGTGTGGTAGCGTGCACCTGTAGTTCCAAATACTTGGAAGGCTGAGGTGGAGGGATCGCCTGAGCCCAGCAAGTTGAGGCTGCGGTGGCTGTGAGCATGCCACTGCACTCCAGCCTGGGTGACAGAGTGACTCCAACTCAAAAAATAAAAATAAATAAATAAATATTAGTCAAGCATGGTGGCGTGTGCTTGCAGTCCCAACTACTTGGGAAGTTGAGGCCGGAGGATCATCTAAGCCCAGGAGATTGAGACTGCAGTGAGCTGTGATCGGGTCACTGCACTCTAGCCTGGGTGACAAAGTGGGACCCTGTGTACAAAAAAAAAAGAAAATATTGTTATTTTCTACTCCCCCCACTTCTTCATTTTAAAAAGATTATTCTCAGATACTTGAGGTAGGAGGAAACTTACATATTATTTAGTACAGACTCTTCATTTTATAGATGAGGAAGTAGATGGAGAATACATTGTTTAGATTTCATTCTGATTTTTTGTGTGTGTGCTGTAAAGCCTTAGTTCTTCAATTCTTGGTTTATGCAACAGTCTTTGGAAAAGGTTATTTGACCAGTAACTCCTTGATTCATAATGGCTGAACAGGGTTCTCTTTTTTCTTTTTTCCATTTTAAGCAGCAATCTCACTCTGTCACCCAGGTTGGAGTGCAAATTCCTGGGATTAAGTGATTCTTCCACCTTAGCCTCCTGTATAGCTGGGACTACAGGTGCAGGCCACCACACCTGGCTAATTTTTTGATTGTTTTTTTGTAGAGATGAGATTTCGCTATGTTGCCCAGGCTGTTCTCAAACCCCTGAGCTCAAGCAATCCTCCTGCTCCGACCCCATAAAGTGCTAGGATTACAGGCATGAGCTACCACGCCTGGCTGAACTTGATTTTCTAACAGGAAGATATTTTCTGTCTTCAAGGAATGAGGTTTAAGCCCCTCAGGACTATTTTATCTTGAGTGAAATATTTGACCTCCTTCACTTAATCTACTCTATTTTTCTGTATCTTGATTTTTTTATTTTTGAGTTGGAGTCTCACTCCGTCACCCAGGCTGGAGTGCAGAGGCACGCTCATGGCTACCCCAGCATTAATCAGCTGGGCTCCAGCCATCCTTCCACCTCAGTCTCCCAAACAACCAGAACTATAGGTGTGTGCTACCACGCCTGGCTAATTTTTTTGATTTATTGTAGAGATGAGGTCTCACCAATTTTTCCAGGCTGGTCTTGAGCCTGCAGGCTCAGTCAATCCTCTCGCCTTGGCCTCCCAAAGTGCTGGGAATACAGGTTGAGCCACCGAGCCCGGTCTATCTTTAACCTTTCTTATTTCATTCCTTCTTATTTTAGAGAAAGACATAGTCTTGTTCTTTTGCAAAGGCAAACTTTTCATCTGTATTCCTTTTTCCTTTTGTTTCATAAATTTTTTCTGGAGATGCAATGCGTGCTGATTAAATACAAGAAAAAAAGTTCAACAACATTTCTCTATCTCAGCAATAATTTCCTGGAAAATATAAAAATTGGCACATCAGCAATAAAAAAAGCTTAAAGTATGTAGTAATTAACCTAATCAAGAATACATTTGACTTTTATGGCTAAAAATATAAACTTCTATTACGGATTGCAAGAAAATCTGAATGTGCCAAGTTTATAGACAGAAGGACAACGTTTGTAAAGATGTCAATTCTTCTTGAGTCATGATATCAGGTCATTCACAGTAATTCCAATAAGAAAATCTGAAAGAATCCTTTTAGGTTCTCAACAACTTACTCTAGAATTTGTATGGAATTATAAAGTATATGATAGATTTCAAAAATCGTTTAAGCCTGGATGCGGGGCTCATGCTCATAATCCCAGCACTTTGGGAGGCCAAGGTGGGAGGATCGCTAGAGACCAGGAGTTCAAGACCAGCCTAAGCAGTGTAGCAAGACCTTGTGTCTACAAAAACTTTTTAAAAAATTAGCCGAGCATGATGGTGCATGCTTGTAGTTCCAGCTACTTGAGAGACTGAGGCAGAAGGATCACCTGAGCCCAGGAGGTCAAGGATGTGGTGAGCCGTGATCGTGCCACTGTACTCCAACCTGAGCAACAGAGTAAAACTTTCACTTAAACAAACAAACAAAAAAGTTTAAAAAGAGCAAAGGGATAGGCACCATGACTATCATCTGTAATCCCCCAACTTTAGGAGGCTGAGGCAGGAGGATCCCTTGAGGCCAGGAGTTGGAGACCAGCCCGGGGAACATAGCCAGACCATGTCTCTCAAAAATAAGTAAATAAAAAATAGAAATAAAAAAGAGCAAAGGCAGTAGGTAGGATTGGATCAACCTTTATTAATTGCGGGGGGCCAGCCCCTGCAAGTTTTGGGGAGTCCCTTGGAAGATGTTGCTGCGTCGGCGAATCTGTAGGGACAGATATTAAAAGAAAGAAAGAGAAAAAGGGGGAGAAAGAAAGAGACTGGACTCTGTCTATTGCAGAAGTTGATTTTGTAGTAGGGATAGATATTAAAAGAAAGAAAGAAAGTGGACAACTGTTCAGTGAAATGAGCAGAAGCCGTTTATTAAAAGTTACAGCAGGTATTTATCCCCAAATTTTACACAGGCAGTCTCACAAGTCTTTCACGTGAACACAAAGCCAGGTGCAGGAGGGGCATCCCCCACCCACAAGATGCTTAGGTGTGAGGAGAGACAAACCCCAAGATTGTCTTATTGTTCCCTTTGCTAGTTAATGCTCTTCAAAAGCAGTGTAACAATCCTTACTAGCCTAATGATGCTCTGATAATCAATAACTTTCAGAGCTCACACAAAACCCATGATGACTAACTTAAACTTTACTACCTTTCTATTCTATGCTGATACTACTTACACAATGCTACGGAAGCTCTTAGTTATAGCTTAAGCCAATTCCTAAAGAATGTGGCCCAGTCCTAAGATCACACTGGGCTCTACAGGATGTGGCCCAGTCCAAGGTTCACGGTGGGCCACCTTTTGGAACAATAGACTACAATCTCTTAACAAAATGGCTATTCTAAAGTCCTATATATCTATCCTAATTTCTATGAAAGTTCCCAATTCCTAATTTCTAATATATAAAGTTGATTAGCAGCAGCAAAACTTCTAAAAATAAAATCCAAATATAAACTGTAAATGTACTAAGGCCAAAACCTTGACAGTAGAAAATGGAGACAATGAAATTTCTAAAGTTAACTATATTCTTATTAAACCTGAAAATATTATGATTGATTATGCTTGAACTAACATGATTCCCTGACGTTAGCATGACCTATTCTACAATACTTTCTATGAAGAAAATAAATTCAATTTCTATAATAGGTAGAAAAAAGACCTTACACTAACTGTAGTTAAAGCTGGCCTAAAAGAATGCAGCCCAGTCCAAAGTACATGCTGGGCTCTCAGGAATGTGGCCCAGCCCAAGCTTTGTGCTGGGCCATCATTTATACCATTGAAAAGCTGAAAACAGCTCTCCATAAGTATATACTAATTCTACAAATACACTTTAAAATCTTATAAAGAGGTTTGTACCGTGTAAAAGGCTCCCAAATGTGACCTGAGTTTGAATTTTATCTAATACCTAAGCCAAAACCGCAGTTTATGGGAAACAGGAACAATGGGTTTCTAGGGTGAGCCATGCCTGTCACAGTCACAGAGCCTTCAGCTTAGGCCAGCAGAGTTCCTTTAGGTTGTTTGTGCTGCATGGCAAAAGGGGGAGGAAAATGGGGTCTACGGCTCCCGAATATGTCCTAGAGGTCTTGGGGTCCATGGCCCTCCCTGATCCCTAACGCTCAGTGGGCCTCTGTGGCCGGCTCCCAACAATTAATGTTAAAGATTGCTACAGAACTGTTATAATAAATACTGGGATACCGGCAAAAAAGAAAAAAGCCACAGAGTAAGCAACATGGAACACACATGTGCTCATATACCTTTATTTACCTATCTAATGTCCTACATAACATGATTGAGATGGCATCACAAAATAATGAAGAAAGGGTGAATTTTTAGCAGAAAGTAGTGGGAAAACTGGACCATTTTATAGAAAAAAATGAAGTAGGATTCCAATCTCATACACATATAAGGGGGAACTCCAGGGGATTAAAGACCATTAGGGAAAGCAAAACTAAAAAGTCAATAGAAAAGATATAGGCAAATACGTGGTAATCTTGAGGTGGGAAAGGATTTCTTAAACAAGCCTCCAAAGCAAAAACCATAGGATAAGGGCTGATGGTTTTTTACTATATCAGTATTAAGGGTTTCAGTTCAGTGAAGTCTTCAGTGGACAAGGTTGACCGAGGGATAATGGAGCACATGGGATTACTTTTCCTATTCAGAGAATACATTATACACATACCCATACAGAGGTGGGGGGAGAGTGCAGAGGGGGCAAAAGAAGCAGGAGGAAGAGGAGGAGAAGGAGGAGGAAGAAGAGAAGGAGGAGAAGGGTGAAGAGGAGGAGGAGGAGGAAGACATGGACAAAGAAGAGGAGGAGAGAAAACTAGAAAAATGGGCAAAAATGTGAGACATCAGTTAACTGAAGAAGAGATGTAAACAGTTACCACATATGTGAAGAGATGATTAAACTCACAAGTAATCAAAGATATCTAAGGAGAACAACAATGAAGTGACACATGACATCTATCAGCTCGACAAAAATTTTAAAGAGAAGTCACATTGCTAGCAAGAATGTGGGTACACGGAACTCTCTTGCTTAGGTGGTGGGAGGAAAACTGGTCAGAGAGATTTGGAAGTACTGAGTGGAATTAAATGTGCCCCTCACCTGTGATTTAACAATGCCCTTCCTGGTTACCTACTCCTAGTACACTCTTGCTCAGGTCCATGTGGAGACGTGGATGAGGTGGTTCAATGAGACATTTTCTGTTAGTAAGGAGTTTGAGGCAACCTAGGTATTCACCATTAAGAATGGATGAGCCAGCCGGGTGCGGTGGCTTAAGCCTGTAATCCTAGCACTTTGGGAGGCAGAGGTAAGAGAATTGCCTGAGCTCAGGGGTTTGAGACCAACGTGGGCAACTTGGTGAGATATCGACTCTACAATAAATCATAAAATTATCCAGGCATGGTGGCACACACCTGTGGTTCCAGCTACTTGGAAGGCTGAGGTGGAAGGATCGCCGGAGCCCAGCAGGTCGAGGCTGTGGTGGCCATGAGCAGCATGCCACTGCACTCCAGCCTGGGTGACAGAGTGAGACTCCGACTCAAAAAAAAAAAAAAAAAAGCCAGGTGCAGTGGCTCAAGCCTGTAATCCCAGCACTTTGGAAAGCCGAGGTGAGAGGATTGCCTGAGCCCACGAGTTCGAGACCAGCCTGGGCAACATGGTGAGACTTCGTCTCTACAATAAATCCAAAAAGTAGCTGGGCATGATAGCATGCACCTGTAGTTCCAGCTATTTGGAAGGCGGAGGTGGAAGGATCTCCGGAGCCCAGCAGGTCGATGCTGGGGTGGTTGTGAGCATGACCCTGCACTCCAGTCTGGGCAATGGAGTGAGATGCCAACTCAACAAAACAAAACAAAACAAAAAAGAATGGACCAGACAGGTGCGGTGGCTCATGCCTGTAATCCCAGCACTTCGGGAGGCCAAGGCAGGAGGATTGCTTGAACCCCAGAATTTGAGAGTAGCCTAGGCAACATAACAAGACCTCATCTTTCAAAAACAAAACAAAAAACTAGCCAGGTATGGTGGCACTTGCCTATAGTCTCAGCTACTGACGAGGCTGAGGTAGGAGGATCACCTGAACCCAGGAGGGTAAAGCTTGCAGTGAGCTGTGATCATGCCAGTGCACTTCAGCCTCAATCCTGACTCAAAAAAAAAAAAAAAAAAAAAGACTATAATGGAGAGACTATGTTTACAACAGTATATTATGCAGCAATTAAGATCTGTGAGATATACATTATACGTATGGTAACACAGATCTTGAGAACATAGGGTTGACTAAAAAAGGGAGCAGAATGAGAGCTACAGCAAAATGCTTTGTAAATTGAAAATGTAACATACAAAGCAATGCTGTGCATCTGTCAAGAATGCTTAGATATCCAACAACTTTTTTTTAATAATTAGAGAAAAATCAGAGTATGTATTGAGATGCCAGGGAAAATATGGGAGACTTAGCAGATCCCTGATGACACTGCGCCTTCAACTGCATGATGAACTCAACTCTGCACTTGTAAATAAACACACACAGTCACTCCCACAAAGACAATGTATTCATTCGACAAAGATTTACTGAGTACCTCCTGGAGCGAAAAAAAAAGCATACCACCCAAATCTCACCACATAGAAATAACCACTTTTGACATCCTGCATACATGTGCTCTCTTCACCGCCACCTTCTCTCATATCTGAACCCTTGACTAACAAAATGATATTTTTCTGCCGGAACACATTTTTCTTGTCTAATGATGTCTTTGCCAATGCTACAGAACTTGCTGCTCTCCCATCCTAAGAATAATCTCTGGATCATCCATCGTCTTTTGCCTTTCTAATGCTCATGTCAAGACAACGTTTTCACGTTGCCGTCCAGGCTCACACTTTCTCCTTCAGCTGTCAACCTAGGACAGTTGTCATCTCTTCCACCTTTCCCTTAAAGCTATTTTCTCAAAGGTCCGCTATGATTTCTTAATTTTAAATGAAATAGTCTTTTCTATGTTTCAATCAATAAGCATTTATTGTATATGTAACCTTGATATATGATGAGTGGATCTGTGTTAAGTGCTGGAGCTACAAGATGATTCCAGAACTGTCCCCGAGCTCCAGGAGATCACCTGTGGTTAGAAAGTAGGAATGAAAAGGGGTCATCTTGATACGATGTTCTGATTACAGAGATAAGGTGTGCCCAGGTTACTGAAGCTTCCATTGGAGCTCAGGTGGGAACTTTGGATTTAGGGAGACATTTTAGAAAGGATTCCGACTGAGTGTTGAAGGATTAACCAATCAAATACTATTAAGAAATTCTTTGATCAGGCACGGTGGCTCATGCTTATAATCCCAGTACTCTCGGGAGGCCAAGGCGGGAGGATCACTTGAAGCCAGGAGCTCGAGATCAGCTTGGACAACATAGGAACACCCTGTCACTCCAAAAAATAAAAATAAAAAAAAGAAGAAAGGAAGAAGGAAGGAAGGGAGGAAGGAAGGAAGGAGAAAAAGAAAAAAAAAGAAAAAAGAAAGAATATTGAAAGAAATTCTAGACAAATGGTTCTCAAAGCTAGCTGTACATTTAAGTTAAAAGCAAAAAACTAAAAAAAAATGGACAAGCCCCTTGGGTCCCCTCCCACTGTGGGAGCTTTCCTGTCTGCTCAATAAATCCTGCTTTCAAAACAAAAACAAAAAACAAATAACACTAATGCCTAGGCCTCACCCCAGACCAATGAAATCACATCTGAGGATAGAACTTGTGCATTATTTTAGAAGTTCCTTTTGTGACTTTTAAGGTGCAAAAAGATCTGAGAACCATAGCTCTAGACTGAGAGAGGAACAAGAGCCAGGCATAAGGGTGAGACGCGGAAGGCAATGTGGCTCGTGTCAGAGACTCGTGCCTCAGCCTGTCTCACTCCAAACAGTGGTTCTTTAATTTTCATTTTCATTTATTTCAATAGTTTTAGGGAGTACACGCAGTTTTCGGTTACATGGTTGCATTGTATAGTGGTGAAGAAGTCTGGGTTTAAGGGTACCCCTCACTCCCATCTGTGCACGTGGTACCTGATAGATGATGTTTCGTTCCTCCACCCCTTTCCTCTTCCCCTTCTGAGTCTCCAGTATCCTCCACACCATTCTCTGTGCCTTTGCAGATACTTAGTTTAGCTCCCACTTATAAGTGAGAACATGCGGTGTTAGGTTTTCTGTTCCTGTGTTAGTTTACTTAGGATGATGTTCTCCAATTCCATCCTAGCTGCTGCAGAAGACATTTTGTGCCAGGAAGACAGCTGGAACATTTGTAGAAAGAATGATTCCTAAACTGTATGAAATCAGATTTCAAAGGTAACCGTTTCTATTCACCTGAGTTTCACTACCATGTCACCTGGAAGTAGTGATTTACTGTTTTTGTCAACCAGGATATCCCCTGGGGCATTTAATGCTATATTTCTTTTTTTGTTTTTGAGTTGGAGTCTCTCTCTGCCGCCTACTTCTTTTTTACATCTAATTCTCCCACTTTGAATTTCTTCACAGAGGTCTGGTCTTGCCAGAAGAGCAAGAGTTGGGTTTCCAAGATTTCAGCACTTTCCTATTTCTTCAGATGGAAACTCTCTTTTTTCTTCAGAGTGACATCAACGTAACAATGACTTTTTGAACTAACCAGAACATGTATCTACCCAGGGCTCCATTTCTCCTTTTCTGTTTGAGGATCCTTCCTTTGGGAGAATAATTTATGAGGCCAGTTGACTGATGCCAGCTTCCTCCCAACTTTGTTTCCTTTGCTTATAAATCGAAACATATTCCCAAGCCTTTATGAATTCCAAGAACTTGCCCATAAGTGGTCTAATGTAATTCCCATATCAACTCTGGGGTGAAGGGATTGTTCAGTTCTGTTTTACTGATTAAGAGATTAGGATTTAGAGGTAAGCCCAGGTTCCACAGAGATTTCTGGAATATTTACATCTTCCAACAGCTACCCTGGTCTTCTTTCTTTTTACTTTTATCATTTTTCTCTTTTTGATGAGTCAAAATATTCACTCACTCATTCACTCATCAAGAACTTATTATCCATTGGAAGTGGGAGTCAGATCAGCTACGGGGGTATATGTACATGGTCAGCTGTGCTCTGCTAAACCAATCGCCTTTTCTTCGTCCTCTTTTTTATTTTGAGTCAGAGTTTCACTCCGTCACCCAGGCTGGAATGCAGTGACACGCTCATGGCCACCACAGCCTTCCTGCTGGGCTCAGGCGATCCTTCCACCTCAGCCTTCCAAGTAGCTGGAACTACAGGCACGTGCTACCACACCCGGCTAATTTTTTTAAAGAATTTTTATTGTAGAGATGAGGTCTCATCAAGTTGCCAAGGCTGGTCTCGAACCTGTGGGCTCAGGCAATCCTCTCACCTTGGCCTCCCAAAGTGCTTGAATTATAGGCATGAGCCACTGTGACCAGCCAGCCTTTGCTTCTTTTAATGGAACTCTAATTTTTTTTGTAGGCAACCAGCATGTTCCATATCTTAATATAAGGGACCCTAGATTCCTAACCCCACAGCTCAGGACGTGACCCTGATTGGTCTAAACCAGTCATAGCCATCTCATACAGTGGATCTGAGTGTAAGCGTGTGGATGAATTCTGGATAATAAGTAATGAAGGGAGTCTGCTGAGAAGAGCTTATCTTCACAAATAAAAAAATCGAAGATGAAAGACGGGAAAACTTCCCCTTTCCTGTTTGCGAACATGAACCTGTTTACCAGAAATACTTCAGCCCTCCTGTGACCAGGTGTGACAAACCAACATGGAGGAACAGGAAGAGACGAGCCTGGGTCCTTGATGATATTTTTGAGTCCCTGGGCTGCATCTGGGCTTCTTGTTATGAGAGGAAAAACAAATCTCTTGTATGTCTAGGCTTCTGTGAATTGGATTTTCCATTACTGTGGTTGAGTGGATTCCTAAGTGATTTAACGGACTGTTTTGGTGATATGCTTATAAAAAATCCCTACTTGGGTTAGAGTTGTTAGTCACTGCCTACCAAACCAGCTACTGTAACCTGTTCACAGCCCCCAGTGCTGAAATTGCAAATTCAATGGTTGCTTTCTGCACAGTGGGATATAATCTAACCCACGGGAAAGGCTGATCCTAGGGTAGCCAACAACAGTTCACCCTGTGAAAAATAATCTGAGGTCTACTTTGATTGACGTGAACCAGAAGGACTCAAGTTCTCTCTCAGGAATCTGGAATTTAGAGGGTTTGAGGGAGGATCCTCATGCAGAAAAGGAGAAATGGAGCCTGGGTGGATACATGTTCTGGTTGGTTCAAATTGTCATTGTTATGCTGATGTCACTCTCTGAACAAAAAAGAGAATTTTCATCTGAAGAAATAGGAAAGGGCTGAAATCTTGGAAACCTGACTCCTGCTCTCCTGGCAAGGCCTGGCCTTTGTGAAGAAAGCGAAAGTAGAAGAATTAGATGTAAGAATGAACAAGTATAGCAGCAGACATCCCAGGCCCCAGGAGATTTACCAGTAGGCCAAAAAAAAAAAAAAAAAAAAAATAGTGAATTGCTTCTTCCAGGTGACATGGTAGAGAATCTCAGGTGAATAGAAATGACTGCCTTTAAAATCTGGTTTTACACGGCTTAGGAATAGCTCTTTCTACAAAGGTTCCAGCTATCTTCCAGGCACATGCGGGGAGTGTGCCCCATCCCCATGATGTTCAGTATGGCCACATGAGCCAGTGAGCTCAGAGGGCTGAGTTGAGCACCACAAAGAGGATTTGGGTCTAGGGTGGCTGATGTGGACTATGAGAAAACTGACATCATAAGGAAGATGCTCATGGGAGAGGCTCAGATACAAGCAGAAAGAGACAGCCCAGAGAAGGCAGAGCAGGTGGCGCCTTGAAGTTTCCTAACGGGGTGCTGATTCCAGACCCTGTGTGCCCTTGCCACGAGTCACCTTCTTGGGGCAATCTGAGTGAGCCTCTCTCTTCTCGTCCTGAAATAAGCTCCCATATCCTAGGCAATGCAAGTGGTTTCAAGCGAAGTTTTGAAAGGCTTCCAATTCCTTGCCCTTGTGTGTTAGTGCAAAAGGTTGTTGGAACTGTATGTGAACGAGACCTCTCATAGTGCTTAGCGCATGGCCACAGCTTAGTGAGTGTTCATTCCTTTTCTATTTCCCTGTCAGTGAGGTCCTTGTGGAAGGAAGAAGGCGAGCAGAGGCTTGGCCACATGCATCAAGCTTTGGGTGATGGTTACATTAGTGATGCTTCTGTCACCTTTATTGTCCACAATTAATAATCTTCTGTGTCTCTGGCTGAATCAGCTTCTCCTAGTAAACCAGTCAACTTCCTGCATCCTGTGCAAATTCCCACAAGGGAGTGAGTTACCTCGATTGGTTATATCTAGGGCATGTGCTCATCCCGACACACTGGACTGTAGCCTATAGGCGGAGAACGGGTTGGTTCTACCAAGGAAAGGATGCTAGGCAGTTGACAGTGAGATGTGTACACTGCAGCATCTCATTCTGTCCTTGGTATTCCTCCAAAATTATCTGACAACTGCTCGAATAATAACTAGCATTTGTTGGGTGCTCACTACTTGCCCACACTCTGCTAAATGTTTTCCATGGACCATCGCATTTGGTGCTCACAGCAAACCAAGATGCAGGTACAATTATCCCTGTTTTATTTTCATTTATTTTTTGAATTGGAGTCTCACTTCGTCTTCCAGGCTGGAGTGCAGTGGCACGCTCACAGCCAGCCTAGTGTCGACCCATTGGGCTCAGGCAATCCTTCTACCTCAGCTTTCCAAGTAACCGGAACTACAGGCACACACTACCATGCCCAGCTAGTTTTTTGATATACTATAGAGATGAGATCTCACCAAGTTGTCCAGGTTGTTCTTGAACCCATGGGTCCAGGCAATCCCCTCACCTCAGCCTCTCAAAGTACTGGGATTACAGGTTTGAGCCACCGCACCTGGTCCAATTATTCCTATTTTATAGAGGGGTGGTGGAGCACAAAGAGATTGAGTAAATTGCTCATAGCTGCATAGCTGGTAGGTGGTCAAGATGGATCCTGGCCAGTCTGATTTCCCATCTCACAGGAAAACATAAAAAATAAGGATACTGATGTGGGAATTACAGAGTGAGAAGCTTACTAAGTAGACCCCATAGTTGACAATAAGTGAGAGAGTCTCACTCTGTTGCCCAGGCTAGAGTGCAGTGACATGATCATGGCTCACTGCAGCCTCGACTTCCTGGGCACCAGCAAACCTCCAGCCTCAGCCTCCCAAGAGGCTGGGACTACAGGCACACAATTATCCATATTTTATATTTTATGCCCAACTAACGTTTTTATTTTTATAGAGACCAAGTCTCTCTATGTTGCCCAGGCTGATCTCAAACTTCTGAGCTCAAATAATCCTCCTGCCTTGGTCTCCCAAAGTGCTGGGATTACAGGTATGAGCCACCATACCCAGCCCAAGATTTAGAGATCTTACTAGTTAGTTCTGGACACTAACAGTTTAGTGAAAATACTCCCAGTTGTGAAATCCCTCCTTTGATAAGTTCTACTTTCTCAGGCTTAATAATCATCCACAAGAAGTGGGCTCTTCCTTGTCCTCAGGTTAGTGCCCATACTTCTGTGGCTTATTGGGTCCTTCAAACTAAACCTGCTGTCCTAGCCCCATCACTTGTCACTTCCACTTTTTCCCTTCTGATTTTGGGTTCAGCTATAGTGAAATTCAATACACACACACCCCAATCATAATCCTCAGATCACTACATAGTCTCATTGTTGGTCTGCATGTAGCCTTGTTTTATTTTATTTTTCATTTATTTTTAAATACAATAACACCTATAAAGCTGAAACTCGCCAGCGAAAGTGCCTTGCATTCATACGCTGAATTTTTACATGCACTTCATTCTTTTTAAAATTAAAAATTGTTTTTCAGTTAATTTATTATTTTTTTGTAGAGATAGGGTCTCACTATGTGCCCAGGGTCTCACTATGTTGCCTAGGCTAGTCTTGAACTCCTGGCCTCAAGCAATCCTCCTGCTTCAATCTCCCAAAGTTCTGGGCATACAGGCGTGAGCCACCATGCCCAGCCAGCAAGCATTTCATTCTGCCTAAAATTCTTTCCAATTCCCAAACCCTCTCCAATGTCCTTTAGGTCTAATCATAAAAGCTTCCCTGACTCTCCTCTTCTGTCATCAAGAGTAGGCTAGAAATCAGTTTCCAGTGTTCACATTGTATTGTGTCCTTCACCGTCACATCTTATCTCAACATGCTAGATTGCCTTTTAACTTCTTTGTCACTCCCTAGATGGTACCAGGTTGTGAACTCACTGAACACAAGGATGACTTATCTAATATAGTGGTCTCAGGGCTTAGCTCTGTGCCTGACACCTAGCACGAACTCAATGGGGTTCTGTTAAGACCACATAGCAAATATTTTTGATTTTGTGGATCATCTGGTATCTGTTATAATTACTCAACTCTGCCATCGTGGTGTGAAAGCAGTCATATACTATAAAATGACATGCCTGTGTTGCAAAAAAACTTTATTTACAAAGAATAGATATTAAACCACGTTTGGTCCATGGGCCATAGTTTCCTGATCCTTGCTATAGTTGATAAGGGCATGAATGAATAAACACAAATAAATGGGATCTCAGTCAACATCAATTACCAACATCAAAGAAAGTACTAGTTACTACAAAGGGCTCTTTATCAGAAAACCTGAATTCTATCTTCATCCTATTACATAATAGTCTTTTATCCTTTTTTGGCCTCCAGTGACTTTATCTGTAAAATGGTGCCAGATAACACACTTCTGCTTAAAGATTTGGACCTATCAGGTGCTCAAGGGCGAAATCTATGCTTTACTTGTTTTTGTTCCTAGAACCTAACAGAATTCCCAGTGCTTATGGCATAATAGGTTGACAAGCCTTTGCTGCATAACTAAAGGTTGAGGCGGCTTAGGCATTTGTGAAGCAGTTTATACCAGATAATAGTATAAACTCTTAGGGTTGGAAAAACTTGAAAGTCATCTAGCCAAATTACCATTTTGTAGTGGTCTTTTTAGGTTTAAGACTCCAAGTGACCGAACCCAGTACAAATTGGCATAAGCCCAAAAAGGAATTTCTGGGCTCATTGATCTGCCTTTTTTCAAACTGTGTCACGGACCTAGGCTTCCTCTACTTCCGCACCTGCCTTCTGCTTGATTGGGTCTCCTTTGAGGCAGGCTTCACTCATGGTGGGCATGATGGCTACTGTTGGCTACAGGCTCACTTCACAGCTCAGAGACCAGAGGAAAATAGAGAGGGTCCCTGTCCCACAAAAGTCCTTAGAAGCATCTCAAGGTTGTGTATCCTGGACTTTGTTTGGGTCGCTTGACTATCTGTGAGACCAGTGGCCATGAATGAAATCAATGCCATCTGAATTGTGTTGACTGAGGATGGGGGCGGGTCTGGTTTTCTGGAGGCAAATCTTCAAACACAGAGAACGAAGATGGCAAAGACATGAGATACCTAGAACTGCCATGGTCCCTTCTCTAAAGAGCAGGATGCTTTAATCCAGACTGAGCATCCACTATCAGGATGTTTGTGAATTTCTTGATGTCTAACCGTGGACCCTAACTTAGGAAGAGAAAGAAAATAAGCTTAGTCTCTTTTTCCAGTGTGTGTCCCACCAGATACCAAATTACTTTTAATTGCATTCCTAAAATAAACAATGTATTCATTTTTAAAAAATTTGTTTTGAGGCTGGGCACAGTGACTCACTCCTGTAATTCCAGCACTTTGGGAGGCTGAGGCGGCAGGATTGCTTGAGCCCAGTTCAAGACCAGCCTGGGCAATGTAGCGAGACCCTGCCTGTACAAAAATTTTTTTTTAAAAAAAGCTGAGTGTGGTGGCATGTGCCTGTAGTCCCAACTACTCCGGATGCTGAGGTGGAAGGATCACCTGAGCCTGGGAGGTCGAGGCTGCTGTGAGCCGTGATCATACCACTGCACTCCAACCTGGGCAACAGAGTGAGATCTTGACTCAAAAAAAAATTTTTTTTTAAAAATTTTGAAACAGTTTTAGATCTACTAAAATTCACAAAGAGAGCACAAGAGAGTTCTCACATCCCACACACCCATTTCCCCCTATGATTAGCATCTTACATTAGTGTGGCACATGTATTATAATTAATGAAAGAATATTGATACATTATTCCTAACCAAACTCCATATTTCATTCAGATTTCCTTAGTTTACCTAATAGTCTTTTCAGGATCCAAGATCTCATCCAGGATACCACATTTTATTTAATTGTCATGTCTCTTTAAGCTCCTTTTGGCTGTGATAGTTCTCAGACTTTTCTTGTTTTTAGTGACCTTGACTGGAAAAGTACTGGTCAGGTATTTCGTAGAATATCCCTCGATTTGGGTTTGTCTCACATTTTTCTAATAATTAGACTGGTGTCATAGGGGTTGAGAAGGAAAGCCTTTTGAGAAGGATTAACCACAGAGATAATAAAGTGCCCCTTACTTCATATCATGCTGAGGGTACAGACTATATACTAGACATATAACTTATCACAGTGATTGCCGGTTTTCTCCCCTGTACCACCCCCATTTTCTCACCCTCCCCCATACTGCCATCTTTGGAAGGAAGCCACTGTGTACAGCCCACTCTGAAAGAGTCGAGAGCCATGTCTCTCACTTCCTCAAGAGGAGAGTATATACATCAATTATTTGTGATTCTTCTGGGCAGATTCTTCTGGCCTGTATAACCAGATTATAGTGGTTACAATTCAGTATTATTTTACTTATTTTTTTTCTCAAATTGCTCCAGCTTTGATCTGGAACCAAAATTCTTTGGAAACTCTTTTGATTGTCTTCTTTGCTCTTTATAATAATCCCATCTGTTTTTCTTTTTTTGTTTTTTTTGTTTTTTGACACTGTCTTACTTTTACTTTCTGGCACTAACAAGATGCTCCAGGATCATCTTGTGTATTTTCGGCCCCAGTGCTAGAATCAGTCATTTCTCCAAGAAGCCCTGCTTATTTTTTATTTTAAATATGTGGGGTACAATTCAGGGTTAGGTATACGAATGTTCATGATGCAGGTACTCTTGTCGATAAGGTATGCCCTCCCCTCCTCTGCATCTCACAACTGCCAATTCCTTTCTTACAGTATTATGAACGTCGTTCAAGTTCTGCTTGTGAGTGAGAACATGTGATACTCAGTTCTTTGTTTCTGTGATAGATCACTCTGTATTATAGCCTCTAAATCCATCCAGGTTGCGGTAAAGTTCATAATTTTGTCCTTTATGGTTGCATAATATTCCATCATGTATATGTACCACATTTTAAAAATCCAGTTCTCTTTCAATGGGCAGCATGGTTTGTTCCATGTTTTTGCTATTGCAAGTAATGCTGCAATAAACGTGTGTGTGTGGGTATCTTTTTCATAGAGTGATTTGAGATCCTCTGTGAACCCCAGTAAGGGGATTGCAGGGTTGTATGGAATTGTGTGGAAGGGTCATATGGAAGGTCAATTTTTAGATCTTTTAGGAATCGCCAAATTGTTTTCCACAGAAGTTGTACTAGTTTACACTCCCAGCAACAGTGTAGAAGTGTTCCTTCTTACCCACATCCTCACCAGCATCTGTTGTTTTTTGAGTTATTGATGATGACCATCCTGACTGGAGTTAGGTGGTATCTCAGTGTAGTTTCAATTTGCATTTCTTTGATGACTAGTGAGGTGGAGCATCTTTTCATGTATCTGTTGGCTGCTTGTATATCTTTTTTTGAGAGGTGTCTTTTCATATCTTTTGCCCACTTTGAAATAGGGCTGTTTGTTTTTTTTCTCAGCACATTTGAGTTCTTGTAGATCCTAGATGTTAGGCCTTTGTCAGATATATAGTTGGCAAGTATTTTTTTCCAAGTTTGTGGGCTGTCTCCCTGCTGTCTCAATGGTTTCTTTGGCTTTGCAGAAGCTTTTCAGTTTGATGAGGTCCCACTTATTTATCTTATTTCAAAGGTGACACAAACAAATGGAAAAATAGTCCATTCTCATGGATTAGAAGAATCAACATTGTTAAGATGTCGATCCTACCCAAGGCAATCTACAGATTAATGTAATTCTCATTAAATTACCAGCAGTATTCTTCTCAGACCTGGAAATGACAATACAGGAATTCATATGGAAACAAAAATGACCACAAATAGCCAAAACAACCCTCAGCAAACAAAGCAGGAGGCATCACGCTCCCAGACTTTAAGCTTCATTATAAAGCTACAATAATAAAAATATTCTGGTATTGGTACAAGAACAGGCTTATAGACCAATGGAACAGGATAGAGATTCCAGAAGCAAAACCTCATTTCTCAACCAACTCATCTTCAACAGAGCCTCCACCATTAACCACTGGGGAGAGGAGGACCTCTTCAGTAAATGGTGCTGGGGAAACTGGCTGATCACATACAGATTAAAACAAGACCCCTACCTATCACCATACACAAAAATCAACTCTAAATGAATCAAAGACCTAAATGTAAAACCTCAAACTCTTTTTGTCTTCTCTATCTCAAAATTGGGCTTTTATTTTGGTGATCTGGATTCTTCTGCAGAAGTTAGGGTTTTGGTGGTCTTACTTTTCCAGCTTCCTTAGGTGATTTGTTTGGCTGTTAACTTGTGAACTTTCCATTTTCTTCATGTGTGTTTGTAGAGATGTGAATTTCCCTCTTAGTCCTGCTTTCATGGCACCCTAGAGATGTTTCTTCATTTTCATTTTTTTCCAGGTATCTTTTAACTTTGTTTTGATTTCTGTGTTGACCGAGGAGTTGTTTAGCACCATGCTGTTTAGTGTCCATGTCTTTGTGGGTTTTGGGGGAACTTTGTTGGTGTTGATATTTATTTTTATTCCACTGTGGTCTGATAAGATGCATGCCAGAATTTCAATCTTATGGAATTTGTTTATGCTTGATTTATTGCTGAGGATGTGGTTGATCTTAGAGTAAGTTTCATGTAGTGATGAGTAGAATGTATATTCTGTGATTGTTGGGTGGAGTGTTCTGTAGGTATCAATTAAGTCCATTTGGTCAAGTGTCACATTGAGGTTCTGGATCTCCCTATTGACTTTTTGTCTTGATGATTTGTCTAGGGTTGTCTGTGGGGATTTAAGTCCCCATCTATGATAGTGTTAGAGTCAATATCTTTTTAAATTTATCTCAAAGCTGCTTTATGAAAGTTGGTGCTCCTATGTTGGGTACATATATGTTTAGGATAGATATTTCTAGCTGATAGATTGAACCTTTTGTCATTATGTAGTGACTTTCTGTATCTTTTTTTTTTTTTGAGTTGTAGTCTCTCTCTTGTTACCTAGGCTGGAGGAGTGCAGTGGCATGCTCATGGCCACCGTAGCCTTGACCTACTGGTCTTAGGTGACCCTTCCACCTCAGCCTTCCAATCATATCTTTTAAAATTTTGGATGGATTAAAGGGTATTTTGTCTGATATTGAGATTATGACTCCTGCTTTTGTTTGTGTTCTGTTTACCTGAAATTTTGTTTCCCATCCTCTTACTTTGAGTCTGTGAACATCCTTTCTGGTGAAATGAATCTCTTGGAGATAATATATTGTTACTTCATGATGTTTTATCCAATTTGCCACTCTATGTCTTTTCAGTGGTGCATTTAATCCATTCACATTCAGGCTGATTATTGAGGTGTGAGAGTTTATCCCCCTCATGAGGTTCTCATAGTTTGTTGTTTGTTTGTTTGTTTGTTTGCTTATTGTCTTTCTTTTGATTTTTGCATTGATTCACACATGTTGTTTCTGTAGATGTCTGTTGCTATTCTAATTGGTCTTCCCTGGTAGGCAGTCTGACATTTTTCTCTTGGTGTCTTTAGAATTTTTTCTTTTATACCTACTTTGTGTAGGCGAATTACTATGTGTCCAGGAGTAGGTCTTCTCATTTGTTGTCTTGCAGGGGTTCTCTGAATCTCTTGTGTTTGAATGGTGACATCACTGATGAGATGAGGAAAGTTTTCTTGAATAAGTTCATGGAATGTTTGTTCCAGGGTGGTCTGTGTCTGCCTCAGGGATTACAGTTTGTCTTGGGCTCAGCCTCTTGAAACAGCCACTCATCTCTTAAAGGTTTTGTTCTGTCTTTTAAAGCTTCTTTTCTATATTTTTAACAGTTTAGATTTGTTCTTAGTAGTCCTCAAGCTCTGAGATTCTTTCCTCTGCTTGGTTAATTCTGCTTTCCATGCTTATCAGTTTATTACTTATTTCATTCACTGTATTCTTTATTGCTGTTATCTCAGTTGTCAACTCCTTCATTCTTTCTTCTTGTCTCTTCTCATTTTCATTTATTCTCTCTATTAATATCTTTGATATCTGGGTTTGTGGTTTGAGACCAGTTATTCTGGTGGCTCTTCATTGTTTGAGTTCCAAAGTCTAAATTCTCAGTGATTGACCTCCCAGGGGTCTGTGTGAGTCTCATATTCTTCCTTTGGTTTTTCTTCATTGGTGTAGGTTTTCTTCTCCCTCTTTTTTTAACCTTTTCTTTAATTCTTTTGTTCAGTGATGGGGGATAACTTTTATTTTTGTTTGCTCAATCTCCTATTCTTCCTTATGTACATCCTCTGGTTTTGTTCAATTCTGAAGCTGGACTGGTGTGGGAGCCTATGCTTTTTGCAGTTTTGAGATTTAATTAAGGGGGAGCTGTGATACAGAAGCTATCTGCAGATCCTAGTGTCCACTGACAGGTATGTGGGCTCCCTGGAACCCACTTCCCACTGCCTTACAATCTGTCCATGCAGTGAGGGTGTCTGTTTGTCCCCTGAAAGCAAAATGAGATAAGAAATTGGGAAAGAATGGAAAAAGGAAGGAGGAAGATGAAAGGAAGGTAGAGAGAAGGAGGAGGAGGAGGAAAAGAGGCAAGTGCACCAACTGATGAATAAACAGAGAAACAAATAAAGACAGAAAAAATAAAAAAGACAAAAACATACAGAGAATTATTCAAACAAACAAATAGAACCCTCCCTGTTGGTGTACTCTCCCTCAAAATACCCATATGCAAACAGAGAATCTAAAAAAAAGAAAATTAAAATAATAGAAACAAAGCAAGTATGAAAACATAAACAAAAATAGAAAGAGAGACAGAAAAAAGGAAAAACTAAAATAAAAAATGAACAAGAAAAAAAACTTACTCTGTGGCCCTTTCTGTAACTCCAGTTTCCCTTTGGCTGCTGGCTCTGCCTCAAGTAGTGACTCTGGCCTCCACCTCTGTAGGAGGAGGATGGATCAGATCCGGATTCACCTTACGCACTGCAGCTGTCAGTCTCCCACTCAGATCTGACATGTGTCCTGTTCCAGCATGGGGGAGGGGCATCTGTCTCTCCAAATCCGATGAGAGGATAGCTTCTGCATTCCAAGATGGAGGCTGGTTGGAGCTGGGCAGAGCAATGCAGATCTCTGCCTGGTTCTGGGATTGAGAAGACAGCGCCCTTCAGCGTCTCATCACCAGCGTTTGCGCTTTATTCCAGATATCCATGATATCTGGATGGTTCCTTTTCCACGGTTCCTTCTGCTTGTGCCTGGCCTGCTGCTGCAGGTGATGGCATGGGCCAGGTGCCAGGTAGTGAGGGGCAGCTGTTGTCTGCTGCCTCCTCTCAAGAGAGCCCCAAGATCAGCAGACAATTCTGCCTGCCCGGGTCTCCAATCTCAGGGCAGTGGTGGGTTGCAGTTACCTCTGGAGGAGAGCCCCAGGTGCATGAACCTGAGTCCCCCCTCAGATACACTTTCACTCACCCACTGGCACATACCCACTCATGCAAAGAGTTTTTAATGGACACTTGCTTTTGCAGAGTCTCTCACAGTCCAACCTGTTCCGTGGTCATCTTGCCCCTAAAACTGCCCTGGTTTTTTTTTTTTTTTTTTTTTTTTGAGTTGGAGTTTCACTCTGTCACCCAGACTGGAGTGGAGTAGCATGCTCCTGGCCACCACAGGCTCGACCTGCTGGGCTCTGGTGATCCTTCCACCTCAGCCTTCCAAATAGCCAGAACTACAGGCATGCACTACCACGTCTGGCTAATTTTTGATTTATTGTAGAGACAAGGTCTCGTCAAGTTGCCCAGGTGGGTCTCAAACCTGTGGACTCAGGCAACCTACTTGCCTCAGCCTCCCAAAGTACTGGGATTACAGGCCGAGCCACTGAGCCCAGCCTGCCCTGGTTTTTAAAATTAGAGAATGGCATTAGAGTCTTAAGATCTGGGTGCAATCTGTGCTCAATATATACATTTTAATTTTTATGTGTTTTTAATTTTAATTTCCATTTTTTAAAATACAGACTCTCACTCTGTCACCCAGGCTGGAGTGCATTGGCAGGATTATAGTTTACTGCAGCCTCTAACTGGTCTCAAGTAATCCTCCCGTCTCAGCATCCTGAATAGTTGGGACTACAGTCATGTGTCATCATGTCCAGCTAATTTGGAATACTTATTTTTGAGAAAGCCAGATACTATGTTTTAAAAAAAAGTCCAACTATGCTGAGACTTCTATCCCTCCTGAGTAGCTAGGACTACAGGCATGCACTAGCAAGCCTGGCTAATTTCTTGTAGTGGTAGGGTCTTGCTATGTTGCCCAATCTGGTCTCAAACTCAGCATACATATTTTTAAAAATAAAATTGAATGTTTGTAACTAAAAAAAAATAGTGAATTTCTCCTATTATTTAACATTAAAATTGAAGCTATTTTGTGTGCTTTCCTCTGGCTTTTACTTCCATATTACTGCTGGTTTTGCCTGATGAATCCATGAGACTCCATCTGGTGAGCCCCTGTAAGGATAAGTAGACTTTGGTTTTCTCCTTCCCACCCCACTTCTTCTTGACCTGTCTTCCTCATGTCATCACATCACAGTTTGTGTTCAGCTAGTAGCCAGACCTTCCATGATCACGACCATGTAACTCTCTTTCACATTTAGCAAATGGACCATCATTACATCTTTCTTGTGCCTTTTATCTTTTCTGGTTGTAATAATTGCCTCATTTTCCCTTTCCTTAATTTCCCAAGTGTCCATTTAAAAAAGGAGGAGAAGATTTTCTCGGAATCCCTTTATTTCTATCCCTGCCTCTTGTTAGTCTGACTTTTCTGAATCCAGAACCTCACCTGATATTTGTATTTTCACTGATACCTTTGTTATGGGCATTATTGAATGTCTGAGACTTGTTTGACTGGTTACAATCAAATGAGGATTAAAAAACAAAGCAAAACATCCTCAAATTTTCTCTCTGGTGCTAAGGAGAAACTAGCACAGGTATGCTTGGTCTTACCGACACGTTACCCTAAGGTTCACAGTTCAAAAATGGATACAATGATTATTGATGGGCTTTGCAGTCAGAGAGTCCTGGGCTTGAGTCTATTTCTACAACTTTTAGCTGTGGGTACTACATAATTTATTTCATTCCTTTAAGACTCAGTTTCCTTATCTGTCAAATAGGAAAATAATATCTATTTCTTAGGGTTGCGCGAATTAAGTAATGCATCTTTGTCACACAGCAAGGTGCCTAATTCAACAACATTAAATAAATACTGGTAATGATATAATCCTGTTTTAGAAAACACATCTGGCTGATGAGCACCAATTTGATTCCTTCTCTAACTTGTTCTGTGGTGTTGAGTATATCATTAAATCTATAAAATCTGGCTGGGCACAGATTTTCCTAATGCCTTGAGAAGCCAAGGTGGGAGGATCACTTGAGGTCAGGAATTTGAGACTGCAGTGAGAAACAAAGCAAGACCCCATCTCTACAAATTAAGAAAAAGAATTAGCCAAATGTGGTGGTGTGTACCTGTAGTCCTACTACTCAGGAGACTGAGGCAGCAAGATTTCTTGAGCCCAGGAGGTCAAGGCTGCAGTGAGTCATGATGGTGCCACTGTACTCCAGCCTGGGTGACAGACTGAGACCCTGACTCTTAAAAAGAAATAAATCAAGGGATAGAACTCAAAAGGGCCTTAAATATCGTCTAGCTCAGGCCCTGCGATCTGATTCACAAACTATCTTGTGGGTCCTACCCTATCAAGTGGTGGAACTGGGCCTTGACCTTGTACGTGCTTGTTGCCGGAGCCCATGTCGGAACCCTCACGGTATGTTTCCTCTACTCTGCCTCCATTTTTCTTTCTGAATAAACTCAAATGGTGTTTTTGGTTTATGTGATGATTGATGGCAGCTCTGCTTGTCTTCTTCCTTCATTATTCGGGCAATGGGACTGGAGTCAGAGTGAAGAAGGGCCCAGAATGGGGGTGGAGCCTAATTCCCGTCTAGCTTTGCTTTGGCCCCATGAGGAATCCACATGTAAACAATTGCCAGCATGGAGAGTTCACTGCATTTCATCACCGGCTACACAGAAGCCAGGATGACCATGGCTCATGCATGGGTCATACGTGCACACACACACGGGAGAACATTTGTGGGTGCTTGAGCACATATAGGAAATCTGCCATATGCATGGACTCAGAGACACACTCACACCCACGCCACCTCTCCATACACACTGGTCACCAGGAGTAATGTGCTCAGCACATTTTATCATACATCACTCATGGGAGGAGGCCATTCGGGACAGGGAAAGGGAAGATTAGGAGGTGTAAAGAGAAATGAAACTCAAGGATCCCACCCTGTCAGCGTTAATTAGGTTATAAGAGCTGAACTTTAGACAAACAGACAGACTCCTGCGGCCTGTCCGCCATCAAAATGTCTAAAGGACCTCTCATTCTGTGGCTGGTGATTGAGCTTGGGCAACTGTATCTGAGTAAGTCTCCGGAAGCATCCTCGCAGGTATCCCTGGAAGTCTTGCTGTCATGGAAGGATCTCCATGCACCTGAGGAGGCAGAAGCCCATTTGATCCCAGAATCCCTCCCCTCTCCATGAGCTTTCTTCTTGGAAGGTCCCTCTCTGCCTTGGTTAAAGGGGTTTATCCAGAGACAGGTTTTGGGATCTTAGGGTGGGGTGATTTGTGCTTATATTGGAAAGGGCAATTGAAAAGAAGACACATAAATAAGGGGCTAGATAGATGGGGGGAAAGAACTGTCCTCTGCTGGTGTTACTCATATCATCAAAACCAGAAGACTTTGCTCCGGTGAGAGTTGCTATTTTAATTCATATCATTCCCTTTATTTTTTGAAGTGTTCATTTGCTTTCTGTTTTGCTTTGTCAGAGTGAGGCTGCATGGTGAGGCTTCTTTACAGCACATTGTTTCCAGGTTTTGTACAATGCAAACGTACACACTGGGTTTTGGCCAGCAAAGCCCTTGAACCCTGGTGGGATAGGACAGGTGCTCTGAGCTGAGCTGCAGCTGTGTCTCGGGGGCTCGTTCTTGACATTGGGCATGTGTCTAAATTGCTCTGGCTTTTCTATGTTTGAGAGACCTGGATAGCACCAGTTTTCACAATCTATGGTTCTGGGACTAGATAATATTAATAGCCCTTGCAGTTTTATAAGCCCATGTTTTAAAAAATTGATACATAATAATTTTACATATTTATGGGCTATTTTGATATGTGCATATAATGTATAATCATCAAATCAGAATAATTAGGCTATCCATCACCTCGAATATTTATATTTCTTTGTGACGAGAACATTCCAAACCTCTTCTTCTGTTTATTTTGAAATTTCCAGTAAATCTCCCCCCAACAATACAAACAACAAGCAATAGATTATTGGTAGCTATAGTCACTGTACTGTACTAGTGAACACTGGAACTTATTCCTTCTCTCTAGCTGTTGTTTGGACCCTTTGACCAACCTCTATTCATTTCTTCTCTACCTTCCCCTTCTCCACCTCTGGGACTCATCATTCTACTCCCTACCTTCATGAGATCAACTTTTTTAGTCCCCACCGATAAGTGGAAACATGCAATATTTGTCTTTCTGTGACTGTGAAACCGAACATAATGACCTCCAGTTCCATCCGTGTTGGTGAAAATGACAGAACTTTATTCTTTTTTATGGTTGAATAATATTCCGCTGTGTGTGTATACCATATTTTCTTTTTTTTCCTTTTTATTTTTTTGAGTAGGAGTCTCTGTTGCCCATGCTGTAGTGCCATGGCATGCAAACGATCACCGCAGCCTCAGCCTGCTGGGCTCAGGTGATCTTCTGCCTCAGCCTCCCAAGTAGCTGGAATTACAGGCACGTGCCACCAGGCCCGGCTAATTTTTTGACTTACTGTAGAGACGAGGTCTTGCCAAGTTACCCAGGCTGGTCTTGAACCCCTGGACTCAGGTAATCCTCTCGCCTCCGCTTCCCAAAGCGCTGGGGTCACAGGCATGAGCCACCACGCCTGGCTATCACATTTTCTTTATCCGTTTATCTGTTGATAGACACTTAAGCTGAGTCCATATTTCAGTCCATATTGGGAATAGCGCTGTGATAAACATGGGGGTGCTATCATGATATCTCTTGGATAAACTGATTTCCGTTTTTTTTTTTTTTTGGTGCATTAACACATTTGTGCATCAACACATCATGGCATGAAGCAGATGGTACTTAGACAAGCGTACAGTGATGTGTCACATTCCCGTATAAGATACTTGCTTAGATTTACAGGTAGACTGGCGTTCCATCTCACGTGTGCTCCAGGTAAGGCAGGCAAGCGATGCCCGTGAGCAGCTGCAGGAACTTTCAAAGCTTTTCTCCTTCATCAGCACTCCTGGTCTTACACACGATGAGCCTCACCCACCCCATTCCCACCCAAATCTCCTGGCAAACTTCAACAGAATAGGGTTTCACAGGGATCCAGACACTTTTTATCTTTTTTTTTTTTGATGAGGAGAAAGAGTTTAATGATGGCAGGGTGACTCAATCCAGACACTTTTAATAATGCTCTGAAGCATCTTGACACAGGACCAACGAGTCAGGTCGCGCCAGATCCCACAGCCAACAACTCGGAAAGGTCCTGATTTCCTTTCTGTTGGATATACACCCAGCAGTGGGATGGCTGGATCGTATTTTTTGGTTTTGTGAGGAACCTCCATACTGTTTTCCACAGTGGCTGGCCTCATTTACATCCCCACAACAGTGTATAAGAGTTCTCCTTTCTTGGTCTCCTCACCAGCATTTGTCATTTTTTTCTTTTTGATAATAGCCAGTCTCACTGAGATGAAATGTTACCTCGTTGTGGTTTTGATTTGCATAGCCCTGAGAATTAGTGATGTTAAGCGTTTTTTCATGTACCTCTTGGCCATAGGGATGTACCAACATGGCATATGCTTCAAACATGCTGCAGGAGAAAAAACTCACGTTCCAAGGGAAACAAACATGTTCCCCTCCCAAATCTGTACCCTACTGTTCTTTCTGCCTTTCTTTCCTCCATAACTCCATATACCCACAGGTCTCTACTGAAGTTTTTCCTCACTGCTCTGTGGCCTCTGGGCTGGTTTTGGTGTTTCTGCTATGAGTTCCCTGCACCCTGGAGTTCTGGTACCAGAGAACTTGTCCCCCTATGGTAATTGCTCACCTGCCTCTGTCCTCAGACACCCTGTAGGCTCCATTAGGACAGGCCAAGTCTGCCATGTTGCTTGCACTGCATCACCTAGTTCCATGCTTGGAATATAATAGACACTCAAGAAACGACTGGCTGGGTGCAGTGGCTCACGCCCTTTAGGAGGCTGAGGTGGGAGGATTGCTTGAGTAGGTGTTCATGACTAGCTGGGCAACATAGTGAGGCCTCATCTCTACAAAAAATAAAAATAACAAACAAATAAACAACTGTGGAATGAAAACAGTTCCTACCACTGTGTGAACCCCGCTTTTATTTATTTGTTTGGATGTAAGAAACTATAGTCTGCATTTTCATTCATGATTTTTTTTTTTTGAGTAGGAGTCACACTCTGTTATCCAGGCTGGAGGGCAGTGCCATGCTCCTGGCCACCGCAGCCTCGACCTGCTGGGCTCAGGGGATCCTTTCGCCTCAGTCTTTCAAGTAGCTGAAACTATAGGCACGTGCCACCATGCCTGGCTAATTTTTTGATTTGTTGTAGAGATGAGGTTTCGCCAAGTTGTCCAGGCTGGTCTCGAACCCCGGGTTCTCAGGCAATCCTCTCAGCTCAGCCTCCCAAAGTGCTGAGATTATAGGCGTGAATCACCATGCCCAGCCTCATCCATGTTTTTTACTGGTCTTTACTTATCCCAGAAACTTGAAGCTTGGAGCATTTTGTTAAGTTGAAAGTTGCCAAGGTCTATGTCAACCTGTCCTGCTATTGGCAGGACACTGGTTGACTAGGCTTTTCCAACCTTGCTTGTAGGAGGTAGCACCTGCTGAACTGGTTTAATTACTATTATTATATATTTTTTTAGAAATGGAGTTTCGACTGGGCTCCGTGGCTCAGCCTGTCATCCCAGCACTTTAGGAGGCCAAGGCGAGTGAATTACCTGAGTCCAGAAGTTTGAAACCAGCCCAGGCAACTTGGTGAGACTTCATCACTACAATAAATCAAAAATTATTCAGGTGTGGTAGCATGCACCTGTAGTTCCGGCTACTTGGAAGGCTGAGGTGGAAGGAGCAGCTTGACACTGGGGTGGCCGTGAGTATGCCACTGCACTCCAGCCTGGGCGATGGAGTGAGACTCCAAACCAAAAAAAGAAAAAAAGAAAAAGAAAAGAAATGGAGTCTCGTTTTCAGGAAGATGAAGAGATCATAATCTATATGATCCATCCTTCTTTCCTTCCTTCCTTCCTCCCTCCCTCCCTTCCTTCCTTTTTAAGAGATAGGGTCTTGCTCCATCACCCAGGCTGGAGTAGTGCAGTGGTGTGATCACTGCTCACCTCAGCCTCAAACACCTGGGCTCAAGTGATCCTCCCACCTCAACCGCCTAGGTAGCTGAGACTACTAATATGGGCCACCAGGCCTGGCTAATTAAAAAAAAATTTTTTAGAGGCAGAAACTCACTTTGTTGCCTGGGCTGGTCTCAAACTCCTGGCCTCCAGCGATCCTCCTGCCTTGGCCTCCCAAAGTACTGGGAATGCAGGTGTGAGCCACCATGCCCAGCCTGGTGTTTTTGTTTTTGTTTGTTTTTTTATACATGCCTTTTAAAAAAATGACCAACTTGGAAGATAGTGGTTGATCAAAATTGCCAAGGCTCAGAGCTAGATGCACTCTTAAAAGATGCCTTGCACTTGGCAGATGGTGCCACTGAGGCCCAGATTGCCATGTGATGGTTGTACTATCACATGGGAGGTTCCACAAGGTGGAACTGATTTGCTACCAACAATCGTTTATTTCCCGGATAATTTTGCAACTGGAAGGAACTATTTCTCATCTTATTTCTAAATTTGGAAGTTCTTGGTTATGTGTACTAATACTTTCTTAATTTCACACAACATTTGATACTCACCTCTCATGGACCTTCAAAGGGTTTCTGAGGTGAGCATTATCCCCTTTGTCTTTTTTTTTTTTTTTGAGTTGGAGTCTCACTCTGTCGCCCAGACTGGAGTGCAGTGGGCGCTCCCGGCCACCGCAGCCTCGACCTGCTGGGCTCCAGCGAACCTTCCGCCTCAGCCTTCCGAGTAGCCGGAATTACAGGCATGCGCTACCACGCCCGGCTGATTTTTTGATTTATTGTAGAGATGAGGTCTCGCCAAGTTGCCCTTTGTCTTATGATAACAATTAAGTCAGGATTATTGTGGCTTTCCTCCAAGAACACAAAAGCAATGACTGGCAGAATGAGGTTTACAATGTGAGCTCCATGGTTGCTTTTTCTGCCACACTCAGATGCCTGCCTCCTTTACTAATGTTAGTTTTTAATCAGATGAGTAATACAGAAATTCACTTGGTGAAAAATTGAAGATGTCATAAAGCTGAATTCCCTTTTGACCGCTACCCCCAATTCTAGTCCCTTTCTCTAATCATGGAGGTCACTGATACAATGAGTTTGGTGTCTGTTCTACTAGACAATTTTTAATGCTTTTGTTTTCCTATAGCTGAGCCCACAAAAAAAGGGAAACTGTTTTCTTTATTTTACAAGAAAAGTTTTATGGTTTATGCCTTGTTTTGAAATTATGCCTTGTCCTCTTTATCGTTCATATGGTCTGAAGTTTTCATGTCAATTCATGTCGGTCTGTCTCTAATCCTGTTTATCTACACAGAATTCCAGGGAATAAATACACACCAGGTTAGCCATTCCCCATATACACGTTGTTTGTTCCATTTGCATAGATATGGCGGCTGCAATACATATTTGTAAATAGGCATCTTTGTGTGCCTCTGTTTTTCTAGGATAGATGACAAATGTGAAATGGCTTAGGCATATCTAGGACACACGTGTATTGAATATGAATAGAAACTGCCCAGCCTGGGCAACATAGCAAGACCACATCTTTATTTAAAAACATCAAAAAATTAGCCAGGCATGGTGGTGCTCACCTGTAGCCCCAGCTACTCGGGAGACCGAGGTGAAAGGATCGCCTGAGCCCAGGAGGTTGAGGTTGCAGTGAGCTGTGATTGTGCCACTGCACTCCAGCCTGGGCAACAGAGTGAGTCCCCGACTCATAAATGAAGAAAGAAAGAAACTGCCCAATTGCCACACAGAGTGGCTGTACAAGTTCACTTTCCCATTTCCCTCCAGTTTACTCCGAAGGCTCAGTCCTTTCTGAGGTCTCTTCCCATAGGATCTGGAAGTCTGGTTTCTTCTCACTCTGGCCACCACTTACTATTACTCGCATTCTAAGTTTTTGCCAGTCTAAAGGGTGAAATTTATCGGCTTCTCATATTTTTTCATCTATGCAATGCCTATTGTGTCCTTTGTCAGTTTTCCTTGGGGGGTCTTTTCTCATGGCGGGGTAGGATGCCTCTGTTAAAACCAGGACACTTGGGGAAATAGACTGCTGAATCTCCGGTGGAATACTGCCTGCACATTTTAAAAATTAATTTGCCCAGTGTTCATAGGAACACGCTTCTGTTTCAGTAATTCGTTTTAGGCACATTCGTTCTATGTTGCGAACACAGCTGAGGGCGATGATGATGAATTTTTTCTCTTCCTCCTGGTTTCATGGGAGGCAAAATGGTCTTCCCACCGTCACTATCATCTGTAAGATGTTTCTGCTGTGGCAAAGAGAAGCAACTGGGACTTCAGAGAAGGCTGCAGGCTGGTCGGAATTGGGAATGGCCTTTATCCTAAGAACCAAATGTTAAAACTCAGGGAGCACGTGGTTTTATGACCATCTGGGTGACTCTTGGGGCTCATGAACGCCGGGATGCTCCCGACAGCTGAGTCAGGGAGGAACAAGGCAGTGCTGACCATGTGGTCCACAACTTAGCCAGCTGAGTCATCAGAGTTAGTGAATGAGACTTTCATGGGGGGTTCCCAGGAGAAAACAATGAGCAGAGACCTAGGCACCCGAGGGGAAGCAGGGTATAGTCTTCCTTATCTGAGAGTGACAGCATTTTCTGGGGAGGGGGTCAGTTTAGAATAATCACTGATACTCAGTTAAACCAATGGGCAAAGTGGGCTTGGTGGCTCATACCTGTAATCTCAGCCCTTTGGGAGGCTGAAGCAGGAAGATCACTTGAGGCCAGGAGTTTGAGACCAGCCTGGACAGCATAGCAAGACACTGCCTCTAAAAAACATTTTTTAAATTTAGTCAAGTGTGGTGGCACACTCTTGTAGTCTCAGCTACTTGGGAAGCTGAGACAGAAGGATCATTTGAGTCCAGAAGTTCAAGACTGCATTCCAGCCTGGGTGATCCTGTCTCAAAAAATAATAATAATTAAATAAATACAATAGGCCAGGTTTGGTGGCTCACGCCTGTAATCTCAGCACTTTTGGGGGTTGAGACAGCAGGATTGCTTGCACCTAGGAGTTCGAGGCCAGCCTGGGCAACATAGTGAGACCTTGTCTGTCCAAAAAAAAAAAAAAAGCAGGGCATGGTGGGACATACCTGTAGCCCCAACTATTCAGGAGGCTGAAGCAGGAGGATCACTGGAGCCCAGAAGCTTGAGGTTACAGTGAGCTATGATCGCGCCACTGCACTCCAGCCTGAGCAACAGAATGAACCCTTGACTCAATCAATCAATCAATCAATACATTAATTAAAATAAACCAATGGGCTTAATATTTGCAGCAGTGAAAATGTTTCACAGATGATCAGAGATGGAAGTAATCTTAGAAGAACTTGTCCATTGGTTCTCAAATACAGGGTGAGCAGTCAACTGCATCAGAATGACTGGAGAACTTGATCCATGTACATATTCATGGACCTTGGCCTCAGAGATTCAGATTCAGGCTTGGCCATAAAACATGTACAAGGGTGGACCATGCAAAAAATTCTAGAATTTATTTATAAAGAACGGTGTATTTACTCTTACATGTTTCAACTTTAGTCACCTTTAAAATACTCTTAGTTTGGTGCAGTACATCTATTGATGCCTTTCCCACTGCTCAAAACAGTTTTTGAACTTGTCATTTGTGCCTTTTAGTGTCTCAGCCGTTTTTTTGTTTCTTCTTTCCACATCGGCAAAATGTTTCCCTTTGAGGACTTTTTTTCATCTGAAGAAACAAAAAAATGTCTCCCAGGGCAAGATTGGATGACTAGGGAGGGTGAGGCACAGGGGTCATGTCATTTTTGGTCAAAAACTGAACACTCAACCGCTATGGGGTCAGGTGTGCTCGTAAATTACCCATCATGAAATGGGCAAATGTGTTGAAAGAATCTGCAAAAAAAAAAAAAAAATTCACCAAAGCTGAACACAACCTCCCATAATACTAGCTGGTATAGTGATGCCGATGGGTTCCTAGAACACTTATCTCCTGGGGGAAGCCTGTACTACAAGGGGCCCACCCTCCAAAAAATGATTCTGGTTTGTATGGTGTCTCCTTCAGATATTTAACAAATTCCCCAGGCTATGTTAATGAGCAGCTGAGGCTGGGAGACTCTGAGAGTTCCTTTTATAAACAATGAAAAATTCTGTCTCACTTAGGGAACACCATAAACCCAAGCCTCCAGCATTTTTCTATGTCACAGTTGCCATTTGAGATCGTTCTTGAGGTTCCTTCTAGCTCTAACATAAAACACACACACACACACACACACACACACACACACACACACACACACACACACACTATGCTAAGTGAAATAAGCCAAGCACAGAAAGACTGCATGACCTTACTCATATGTGGAATCTAAAAAGTCAATTAGGCTTCATTCTTCCTTTTTTTTTTTTTTTTTTTTAAGACAGGATCTTGCTCTGTTGCCCAGGCTAGAGTGCAGTAGTGCCATTATAGCTCACTGCAGCCTCAAACTTCTGGGCTCAAGATCCTCCTGTCTCAGCCTCTTGAGTAGCTGGGACTACAGGTGCGGACCTCCACACCCAATTTTTTGTGTGTGTGTGGTAGAAATGGAGCTTGCTATCATTCCCAATCTTGAGCAGTCCTCCTGCCTTGGCCTCCCAAAGTGCTAGGACTACAGGCATGAGTCACCATTCCTGGCCTCGGCTCAAATCTTGACAAGTTCCACCATATTCCAGATATCGTTAAGAGCAACTGACAGTAACAGAAGGACAGGGCACTGAGAATTGCTTGACTGCCTCCAAATCCCATGCCTTTTCTCCTCTGCCAGCAATGGCAAACTCTTAGCTTACAGGCCAAGCGATCCATGGATACAGTTTAACTCACAGAAACAGAGTAGGAAGGTGGTTTGGTTACCAGAGGCGGGGAAGGAGGAGGGATGGGGACAGAGAGATGTTGATCACAGGGTGCAAAAGCTTCACTTAGACTGGAGGACTAAGTTCTAGTGATTTACTGCACTATGTGGTGACCACCGTTAATAATAATGCATTGGATATTTTTAAAAAATTTTTTTAATTTTTAAGATGTGGGGTACAATTCAGGGTTAGGTATACAAATGTTTAATATGCAGGTACCCTTGTTGCTGAGGTGTGCCTCCCTCCCTGCCCCAGCAGTTTTCTACTACTGCCAATCTCCTTCTTAAAGTATTATGAAAATTGTTCAGGGTCTGCTTATGAGTGAGAACATGTGGTACTCAGTTCTTTGTTTCTGTGATAGATCACTGAGTATGATCGACTCTAAGTCCATCCAAGTTGCTGTGAAGTTCATAATTTTTTCCTTCTTTATGGCTGCATGATATTCCCTTGTATATGTACCACAGTTTTTAAAATCTAGTCCTCTCTCAATGGGCAGCATGGTTGGGTAAATGTTTTTGCTATTGTGAATAATGATACAATAAACATAAGTACGCAGGTATCTTTTTCATAGAGTGATTTGAGTTCCTCTGGGTATATTCAACAGAAGGGGGATTGCTGGGTCATATGGAAGGCTGAGTTTTAGATCTTTTAGGAATCGTCAAACTGTTTTCCACAGAGGCTATACTAGTTTATACTCCCACCAACAATGTAGAAGTATTCCCTTTTTCCCACATCCTTTCCAGCATCTGTTGTTTTCTGAGTTATTGATGATGGCCATCCTGACTGGGGTTAAGTGGTATCTCAGTGTGGTTTTATTTCAACATTGCTAAAAGAATAGATTTTTTTTTTTGAGTTGGAGTCACCCAGGATGAAATGCAGTAGCATGATTATGGCTTACCACAGCCTTGACCTCCTGGGCTCAGGCAATCCTCCTGCCTCAGCCTCCTAAGCAGCTGAAACTATAGTTGTATGCCACCAAGCCCAGCTTAATTTTTTAGATTTTTTTGTGGAGATGAGGTCTTGTTATGTTGCCCAGGCTGGTCTCAAACCCCTGGGCTCTAGTGATCCTCCCACCTCGGCATCCCAAAGTGCTGAGATTATATGTGTGAGCCACAGCACCCAGCCAAGAATAGATTTTTAATGTTCTCACTACAAAAATGTGATAAGTTGGTGAGGTAATGGATATGTTAGTTAGCTTGACTGTATACAAAGGTCAAAACATCACATTGTACCCCAGACACATACATAATTATCTTCATGAGAAATGAATAAGAAACGAACCATGAACTCTGCCTGACTTCATATTATCCAACAGCAAACAAATAGTCCAGAGCAGTCATTTACAATTCAAGTAATACAAAGGGAGCAGGACGGGGGGATAAAGGCTCACAGCCTATCTTCCTGTCATGGAATTCTCTGGAATGGGAGACCCACTTGAAACATTCACATCCGTGGTCCACAATCTCCGTTTATGGACATGCAGTAGGTAGAGTGCTGTTCTCAGAGCTGTTTATATGCATTAGCAGAGTAGGATTACAGGGTCAGGACTTTTCACATGAGAGCTGAATGATGACTCAAGATCAGATGGTCTTAATCAGCAAAAAGTTCTTGCTGTGGGGATGGGTTTAGAGTCTCAAGCGGTCAGTTGTCTCTACTTAGGACACAAAAGCATGTGCAGTAGGTGCTCAGCAGCACCAATGGGCACATCAGAATTTAGAAACACATGTTGAGCATGGAGATTCACACCTATAATCCCGCATTTTGGGAGTCTGAGGTGGAGGGACCTCTGGAGGCCAGGAGTTCAAGACCATCCTGGGCAACAAAGTGAAACCCTGACTCCACAAACATTTAAAAATTAGCCAAGTGTGCATCTGTAGTGCCAGCCACTTGGGAGGCTGAGGTGGGAGGATCACTTGAGTCCAGGAGTTGGAGGCTGCAGTGAGCTATGATCACGCCACAGGACTCCAGCCAGGGCAACAGAGTAGGATCCCTTCTCTTAAAAAAAAAATCCCATAGACTACAATTCTCTTCATCTTCGTCAAAACATCTATTGGCACAAAAACCGTGTAGCACAGTTGAGAGATTTTGGTAATGCACGATCTAGTTTTCTCACTTCTCCTTGCAGCCTCAGCCGCATCAGAGATTGTCGTGATGGCGTTTGTGGGTCAACAGGTGACTTTGCCCTGTGTATACGCATCATGGTCTCAGGGCAGCAACAGCATGTGCTGGGGCAGAGGCCAGTGCCCCAACTCCAAATGCAGCCAGGAGCTGGTCCACACAGATGGAGCCAAGGTGACTTGGAGGAAGTCGGCGAAATACCAACTCTGGGGGGACATCCAGCAAGGTAACGTCTCCTTGACCATGTTAAACCCCCGTGAGGATGATGGTGGTGTGTACTGCTGCCGCATAGAGGTGCCCGGCTGGTTCAACGATGTAAAGAAGAACATCCACCTGCAGCTGAGGAAAGGTGCTCACGTGAAGGGGCTCATGTCCATGAAAGCAGGATTCGGTGGTTGGTGGATGACAGATGCAGGAGGTGGTGGTGAAGAGGTGTGGCTGCCTAAGCCATGAGTGGGAAGTGTGTGTGTGTGTATTATTTTTGAGGCAGGGTCTCACTCTGTCATCTAGGCCGGAGTGCACTAGCACAATCATGGCTCACTGCAGACTTGATCTCTTGGGCTTATGCAATCCTTCCACCTCAGCCTTCCAAATAGCTGGGATTACAGGTGCACATCACCATACCAAACTTTTAAAATTTTTTAGAGATGGGTTTTTGCTATGTTGCCCAGGCGGGTCTTGAACTCCTAGCCACAAACAATCCTCCTTCCTTGGTCTCCCAAAGTGCTGGGATTACAGGTATGAGCCACCGTACTTGACTGGGAAGAGTAAATTTGAAATTAGGAGGCTGAGCGCGGTGGCTCAAGCCTGTAATCCCAGCACTTTGGGAGGCCGAGGAGAGAGGATTGCCTGAGTGTAGGGGTTTGAGACCAGCCTAGGCAACTTGGTGAGACCTTGTCTCTACAATTAATTAAAAAATTAGCCAGGCGTGGTGGCATGTGCCTGTAGTTCCAGCTACTTGGAAGGCTGAGGCAGAAGGATGGACCTAGCCTAGTAGGTCGAGGCTGCAGTGGCCATGAGTGTACCACTGCACTCCAGCCTGGGTGGCAGAGTGAGACTCCAACTCAAAAAAAAAAAAAAAAAAAAAGGAGAGAGAAAGAAATCAGGAACCATGATGTAAAGTATGAAGGTAAACTCAAAAATAGCCATAGAAATGAGTGGGTAGAAGGTGGGGAGGGAACCAAGGAATCGCAGGGTCAGTCTGAGGAAAACAGTTGCTACTAATCTAAGGCATTGTTACCTTACAGAAATCTGGGCCCAGTGTTTTCAGGTCTCTTCATTTTTACATAAACTATATCGATTGTTGCAGGTCGGCAGATTTCAAAATATTAAAAATAAATACTTGTGAGCTAAATTGTGTCCATGGATTGGTTGACCTGTAAGCCAAGAGTTTGCCATTTCTGGCAGAGGAGAAAGGGCGTGGGATTTGGAGACAGTCAAGCAATTCTCGGTGCCCTTTCCTTCTGTAACTGTCAGTTGCTCTCGACAATATTTGGAATATGGTGGGACTCATCAAGATTTGAGCTGAGGCCAGGCACAGTGGCTCATGCCTGTAGTCCTAGTACTTTGGGAAGCCAAGGCAGGAGGACTGCTCAAGGCTGGGAATGATAGCAAGCCCCATTTCTACCAAAAAAAAAATTAGGTGTGGTGGCTGGCACCTGTAGTCCCAACTACTCAAGAGGCTGAGACAGGAGGATCTTGAGCCCAGAAGTCCAAGGCTGCAATGAGCTATGAACGCACTACTGCACTCTAGCCTGGGCAACAGAGCAAGATCCTGTCTTAAAAAAAAAAAAAGGAAGAACGAAGCCTAATTCTTACTGCAGATTTTGATGGCCTCCTTGCAGAAGCAACCTGACAGCTGAGACGCGAGCGTTAGGTAGTGTCAGCCCTAAATGCAGAGCAGGGATAGGAAGCAGCAAGTGCAAAAGTTTCTTCAGCTGGAAAGTCATGATGTGTTCAAAGAACGGGAGAAAAGCCAGTTGGTTGGGAAAGCGTGAGAAGGGGCAGTGGAGATGCACGCTTGGAAGGAAAGGCAGGGCCAGGTCAGACGGAGGCTGCATGTGAAGGCACTGGCAAAAGTTGTAAGCAGGGGATGAGCATGATTCGACTTGCCATTTTGAAAGCTGGCTCTGGGCAGTGTGTGGAGAATGATTGGAAGGAGCAGGGTGAGGGCAGGAGATGCAGTGTTACCACCAGGGATCAGAATGGTCCGGGCCAAGGGAGCCGCACTGGTCACAGAAGGCAGAGGAATGCACAGGTCCCAGACACATTCATGTTGTCTCCCTTGCCTTCCATCTCTGACAAGTCTTTTGTTGGTTGCAGCCCCAACAACCACACGCAGAACCACCACCACAACCGTTGCCACGCACAGAACCACTGCTGTGCGCCCTGCCACCTCCCCACGCGTGCTGACGACCACGGCTATGCTTCCAACTAGCACCGTGACAACACCCGTCCTCACAACCAGAACGCCACTTCCGACGAGCACCACCGCTGCCCTCACGACAGCAGTGAGCACGTGCCCTCCGGCTGCCCTGAGCTCCCCACCAGGGGCAACCACAGGTCTCGTGACCCCTGGGCCATCCACTGAGGGGTCCCTCCTCACTGCAGGTACATGTCACAGTGGGCAGTTCTGCTGCCCGAGGTATCTTGGGCTTCTTCATACAGGATTCTCCTACTGAATGCCACGGTGCAGCAACTTGAATGTGTGTATAATAGTTTGCTAGGCCGGCCGAGCTGGGTGGCTTAGCTTGTCATCCCAGCACTTTGAGAGGCCGAGGCGAGTGGATTGCCTCAGCCCGCAGGTTCGAGACCAGGCCGGGCAACTTGGCTGCAATAAATCAAAAATTAGCCGGAGTGGTGGCGCGGTCCTGTGGTTCCGGCTACTTGGAAGGCTGAGGCGTAAGGATCGCTGGAGCCCAGCAGGTCGATGCTGGGGTGGCCGTGAGTGGTCACTGCACTCCAGCCTGGGTGACAGAGTGGGACTCCAACTTGAAAGGCAAAAAAAAATTTTGCTAGGCCAATTATAACAAACACCACAGACCGGGCGGCTTAAGCAACAGGGATTTATTTTTCTCACAGTTCTGGCTGCTAGGAGTCCAAGGTCAAGGTGTCAGCAGCTCTGGTTTCTTCTTTTTTTTTTTTTTTTTTTTTG